>NW_007379177.1:0-59139 GCF_000475195.1 Diaphorina citri | reverse complement strand
ATAAAAAAAAACTTCGTTCTCAAAATCTCATTATTACGTGTGAGTTGAGAGCGAGAAATAAAATAAAGTAGGTACCTACATAATAAACAGGGTACGAATATTACATAATACCTACTACATAATAAACAGAGTACGAATATTACATAATACCTACTACATAATAAACAGAGTACGAATATTACAAATTGCATACTGGGTGTTCTATTCATCTGTAAACATCTAGAATCTAGATATTTAAGGGGATTTAGAACTCAAAAGATGCCAATAAATAGGTCATTTTTAAGTAGGCTTGCCAAACGTCCCGAATTGGCCGGGACAGTCCCGATTTCGCGATTATGTTCGCGGATTTGGCGATTTTTTTCGCGGATTTCGCGATTTTGTTCGCGGATTTCGCGATTATGTTCGCGGATTTCGTGATTATGTTCGCGGATTTGGCGATTTTGTTCGCGGATTTCGCGATTTTGTTCGCGGATTTTGCGATTATGCTCACTCTCTCTTTTTTCTTTAGCTATACTCTGTCTTCTTCGATCTTTCTCAAATAACTTTTTCTCTCCCCTCTCCCTCTCTCTCTTTCTCTCTCTCACTCTCTCTCCTTCTCTCTATCTCTCTCACTCTCTCTCTCTCTCTTAGTTACCTACTTCCCAAGGGACATAGAAATAGAACGAGAGAGAGAGAGAAGGAGGTGAAAAAGTTATTTGAGAAATATCGAAGGATACACTACAGCTAGAGAAGTAATAGAGAGAAGGAGAGAGATGAAAAAGAGATGGAGAGAGTGAGAGAGAGAGAGAGATGAAAAAGAGATGGAGAGAGTGAGTGAGAGAGAGAGAGATGAAAAAGAGATGGAGAGAGTGAGTGAGAGAGAGAGAGAGGAAAAAGAGATGGAGAGAGTGAGAGAGAGAGAGCGATGAAAAAGAGATGGAGAGAAAAAGAGAGGGTATAACTTTCTTTTTCTCATTTCTAAACAATTTAGCTTTTTCTTTCTCTTCTTCTTCTTCTTCTTCTTCTCTTTCTTCTTCTTCTTTTTCTTCTTCTTCCTCTTCTTCTTCTTCACCACCTCAACTCTCGCATTTTGTATTTCTTTATATTTTTCTGTTTTTCTTTTTCTTGCTCTCTCTTTTTTCTTTAGCTATACTCTGTCTTCTTCGATCTTTCTCAAATAACTTTTTCTCTCCCCTCTCCCTCTCTCTCTTTCTCTTTTTCTGTCTCACTCTCTCTCTCCTTCTCTCTCTCTTTCTCTCTCTCTCTCTCTCTCTCTTAGTTACCTACTTCCCAAGGGACATAGAAATAGAACGAGAGAGAGAGAGAGAGAGAAGGAGGTGAAAAAGTTATTTGAGAAATATCGAAGGAAACACTACAGCTAGAGAAGCAAGAGAGAGAGAGAGAGTGAGATGAAAAAGAGATGGAGAGAGTGAGAGAGAGATGAAAAGAGATGGAGAGAGTGAGAGAGAGAGAGAGATGAAAAAGAGATGGAGAGAGAGAGATGAAAAAGAGATGGAGAGAGTGAGAGAGAGATGAAAAAGAGATGGAGAGAGTGAGTGAGAGAGAGATGAAAAAGAGATGGAGAGAGTGAGAGATGAAAAAGAGATGGAGAGAGTGAGAGAGAGAGATGAAAAAGAGATGGAGAGAGAAAGAGAGGGTATAATTTTCTTTTTCTCATTTCTAAACAATTTAGCTTTTTCTTTCTCTTCTTCTTCTTCTTCTTCTTCTTCTTCTTCTTATTCTTCTTCTTCACCACCTCAACTCTCGCTTTTTGTATTTCTTTATATTTTTCTCTTTTTCTTTATTTTATTTTTCGCTCTAACAAGAAAAACTTATAAACACAAACAAATACACGTCGGGGTTTGGAAACAAGTTTATCGAAATCTTGGAATCCCTCTTCAGTGTGTGTGGTAGTCCGATTTTTCTCTTTATTTTTCGCTCTAAAGACAAATAAGAGAGGGATAGAAGAAGAGAGAGAGATCATTTTGGATATTTGGCAAGCCTATTTTTAAGGATTTAAACTACAAATAATAGGTAAACTTACCCTACTTGTTTGCACCTATTCTGTATAAATACATAAGAACTTGTTTAGACTGCGGGGACTTTTCAGTCTCATTCTGGCAGTATATGTAAACAGAGTATATTCTATTCTAGGTACTAAGTATTATATTATGCATATTTGCAATCGATATATATTTTTTTTTTGTAAAAGTTAGGGTAAAAGAACACTCAAATAAGCATCATTCAATAGGATAAGGAAAGTCGTGTGATGTTCACACCAGATTTTTTCCCGTTTATGGTGGAAATCGAACCCGCGACCTTCTGCAGGCAAGCACAGTAACACTGGACTATCTGTGCCCCCTAATATACTATGTTCTTGATTTTCACATAATATGTACACTGAAATGCCTCTTGGAACACCCTGTATATTTTTTCATACAAACGAGACTGAATTATCCAATTTAAATGAAAACTTTTAAACTAAAGTTCACAGCCAGGCGTGAACAAAGTGTGGCACACTGCGGGCCTCGACAACTGATGATTTTTTTTTTTTTAAGTTATTTATCAGTTTGGTAGGTACGGTAAAAGTACAACCCTCAAGAGGGACCATTGTAAAAAAAAGGTCATTGATTTAACACATTATCAGTAGATTTTAGAATGAGGGTCTTTAATAGGCCTACAAAGGTCTCCGATGTAGTCCAAATTCTACTTTTTAAAAGGTTTGATAGAGGGAACTGTTAACAACAGAATTTTTATCGTCCTGAAATCGAAGAGAAAGACATAATAGAAAGCCAGCCGTCCCGAGAACGAACCTCATCTATTTAGGATAAACTTTATTTCACCCCGGGTGGAAATAAAATTACTTTCTGGACTTGAACTTTTCCTTATAATTGACTTGTAACCTTGACTTTTCTCTCCCTCCCTCAAACCTCTCTCCCTCCTCCCTCTCTTTCTCTGTATATTCCCTTTTCCCTCTGTCGTCCTAATTCTCTTCCATCTTCTTTTCCTTTCCCTCTCTCTCTCCTTCTTTCTCCTTTCTTTTTTCTTCCTCTTCCTCTTACCACTCCTCCTCTTCCTCTCTTCTCTCCCTCTCCCTATTCTTTTACCTTATTTACTGGAAATGACACTTCAAAATCTTTTAGAAATCTCTCTATCTCCCTCCCGCCTCTCTCTCTTTTTCTCTCTCTCTTGAGTGTTCCACAGGGAACTGCGTTTTTATTGCGCTTATTTCTCTCTCTCTTTTAGTGCCAAAACACGTTTTGAGGTCCCTAGAGCTTAAATCCAAAGTTTCAGCCATTGGTCCGTGTTCTCTCTCTCTCTCTCTCTCTCTCTGGCTCTCTCTTTTTATTTAGTTCTCTATTTCTTCTTCTCTCTCCATCCCACTCTTTTCCTATCCCTCTCTGTTCTCTCTCTCTCTCTCTCTATGTCCTTAGGATTCCTCTTGAGGGGTTGCAAGGTAAGTGGATCTGAATTTAGGGGTTCCCAAAATTTCGAACCACCTGGTCAAATGTTAGAATTTGTATGAGCGCCGTACAACTATTTAAGTATGCAATACGCAATAAACGAAATATTAGTGGAGGCGTCGGATTTTCCCTCCATGATACAAAAGTTTACTGTATAATTATTTGTACGGGTGCCTTGTAACTATATAAGTATGCAATATGCAATGAATGAAATATTAGTGGAGATGTCGGACTTTCCTTCCATGAGACATTCGAGAGTTATAGCAGAAACAAACCTGTCTTTCGTTACTGAATCGAAATCCCAGTTTGAGGAACCCCTGGAAAACGTATTTTTTGGGGTTAGGCAAATTTGAGAAGAGCACTACTTTTAAAATAACAAATCATACAAAAAGTAAAAAAGGTACCTCATTATTTTCAACAAAACAAACTTTAAATTATTTTAAAACTATGATGGAGAGATTTCTTGTCAAGAGTGAAAAGGAAGAAGAGGAGGAGTAAGAGGAATAAGAAGAAGGCGAATGAAGAAGAAGAATGAGATTGAAGAGAAAGAAGAAGAATGAAAAGGAAGAAAAATGAGAAGAAGGAAGAACAAGAATGAGATTGAAGAAGAAGTAAAGAAGAAGGAGGAGGAGAAAGAAGAAGAAGAAGAATAAGATTGAAAAAGAAGGAGAAGGAAGAACAAGAGGAAGAGAAGGATTAGGAGGAGAAGAAGAAGCAGAAGAAGAAAGGAGAAGAAGATTGAAGAGGCAGAAGAAGAAGAAGAAGAAGAATGAAGAGAAAGAAGAAGAATAAAAAGAAAGAAGAACAGAAAGAAGAAGAAGGAGAAGAAGGAGAAGAAGAAGAAGAAGAAAGATGACTAATTATGAAGAGTGCTGTAATAGAGATACTGTAATCAGAGAATTTGCAGGGGGAAGGTTTTTAGAAGTAAGATTTCATGCGGGAAGAGATTTCAGAACAAAATTACAGGAGGAAAGGGATTGTGGAAGTCAAATTCCATGGGAAGGGGTTTTTAGAACGAAATTAAAGAGAAATTGTTTTCAGAACAAATACCTAATTAGGTTATTGTGAAGTTTGGACAGCAGCACAAGTTTTCGGGAACTTTTAGAAACCCCGTCACACTGATTTTGATAAGAAACCTTAATGCCATATGCATACTTAAATCCTACATAAATAACACTTCTATTGCTTTAGCCTTTCGAATAAAGAATAAGGGGAGAGAGGCAGAGTGAGGAATAGAGAAAGAGAGACAAGGACTTAATGATGGAGAAAGAGAGAGTGAGAGAAAGAAGGAAAAGAGAGAAGAGGACTTAGAGATGGAGAAAAGAGAGAGATAGAAGAGGACTTAGAGATGGAGAAAAGAGAGAGAGAGAAGAAGAAGAGAAAAGGGGGGGAAGTAGCAAATCTTTCAGAAAGAGAGAGAGAGAAATAAATAGAAGAAGGAATAGAGCTTTGAGGAAAAGATAGAGAGAGAGAGAGAGAGGGGAAAAAACTAGCAAATCTTTCAATAAGAGAGAGAGAGAGAAAGAAATAAATAAAAGAGAAGAAGGAAAAGAGCTTTGAGGAAAAGATATATGCATACTTAAATCCTACATAAATAACACTTCTATTGCTTTAGCCTTTCGAATAAAGAATAAGGGGAGAGAGGCAGAGTGAGGAAGAGAGAAAGAGAGACAAGGACTTAATGATGGAGAAAGAGAGAGTGAGAGAAAGAAGGAAAATGGAGAAAAGGACTTAGAGATGGAGAAAAGAGAGAGAAGAAGAAGAGAAAAAGGGGGGGGAAGTAGCAAATCTTTCAGAAAGAGAGAGAGAGAGAAATAAATAAAAGAGAAGAAGGAAAAGAGCTTTGAGGAAAAGATAGAGAGAGAGAGGGAAAAAGTAGCAAATCTTTCAATAAGAGAGAGAGAAAGAAAGAAATATATAAAAGAGAAGAAGGAAAAGAGCTTTGAGGAAAAGATAGAGAGAGAGAGAGAGAAGCAAAGCTTTCAGAACAAGAGAAAGAGAGAGGGAAGAGAAAAGGAAGCGGGCTTTGAGAAAGAGACGGAGGAAAGAATGTAGCAAAGTTTTGAGAGAGAGAGAGAGAGACGGAGCGAGAAAAAGTTTAATGGAAAGAGAAAGATTGAAAAGAAGAAGAATAAAGAAAAACAAACTAACATTGGGGCAAATGTTTGAGACGAGAGAGAGAGAGAAAAGAGAAAGAGAGAGGGAGAGAAAGAATAAAGAGGAGAGAGAGAAAGAATAAAGAGGAGAGAGAGAAAGAATAAAGAGGAGAGAGAGAAATTGAAAAGAGGAGAGAGAGAAAGAATAAAGAGGAGAGAGAGAAAGAATAAAGAGGAGAGAGAGAAAAAAAGAGAGAGAAAAAAAGGGGGAAAAAAAAAAATGGGGAAAAAATAAAAAAAAAAAAAAAAAAAAAAAAAAAAAGAGGAGGAGGAGAACGAAGAACAAGAGAGAGAAAGCGAAAAAGATGTATAGGAGAACGAGAGAAAGAGGATAAAATATATAAGGAAGAGTATGAGAAGAAAAGAAAGAGAGAGAGAGAAAGGAACGAACGAGAGGGAGAGAGAGAAAGGAACGAGAGAGAGAGGGAGAGAAAGAGGACAAGATATATAAGGAAGAGTAAGAGAAGGAAAGAAAGAGAGAGAAAGAAAGAAACGAACGAGAGGGAGAGAGAGAGACAGCAGAAGGAAATGAGGAGAGAGCGAGGGAGACAGGGATAGATATGAGACAGAGATGGAAAATAAGAAGGAAAGAGAGAGAGAGAGAGGGAGGGAGAGAAAGGAACGAGAGCGAGAGGGAGAGAAAGGAACGAAAGAGAGAATCGAACCCAGCACCTTCGGGTTGAAAGTCAGTGCTCTTGACCACTCGGCCACAAAGGTGGGTACTTACCACAGTAATGATTGAGAAGACACTGGAAACCCGGACACCTTACAGTGTATGGACACATCCTTCCCCAGGTCTATCGTTTCTAACTGAGGTGTGATTTGAATAGATAGGGGAGCTGAAACGAAGAGATATACATAATCATTTGATTGAAGACTCAGTAACTTTGTGAAGGTCCATTTTAACTATTAGGTTGAATGGATGAGCATGTATGGGATTATATAAATAAGTTTTACCCTTTAACAAAAGTGAAGTCGTATTCGTTTTCCACATAACCCAATAGAAGAGAAAAACAGTTTTAGTGATCAAAACAAACGAGTCTCTTAGCCCTAAACTGATTACTTACAACACAATCTTCTTCCTTTTCTTCGCCTTTTCCAGCGTTCAGACGGGGTCGGTGTTTTTCGTCAACCTCTCAATCAATTTTACAAAAAGTGAAATCGTATTCGTTTTCCACATAACCCAATAGAAGAGAAAAACAGTTTTAGTGATCAAAACAAACGAGTCTCTTAGCCCTAAACTGATTACTTACAACACAATCTTCTTCCTTTTCTTCGCCTTTTCCAGCGTTCGGACGGGGTCGGTGTTTTTCGTCAACCTCTCAATCAATTTTACGAGTGGATGTCCTTCGCACTCAACCTTTGCTATTAAATAGCAAATAAAGAAATTTTCTTTAGCAAAGGGGATTTGAGGCTGGTATACTCCCTGTTTAACGTCCCCCAGCCAAACTAAACTGGTATATTCCCTGTTTAACGTCCCCCAGCCAGACTAAGCTGGTCTACTCCCTGTCTAACGTCCCCCAGCCAGACTAAGCTGGTCTACTCCCTGTCTAACGTCCCCCAGCCAGACTAAGCTGGTATTTGCTATTAAATAGCAAATAAAGAAATTTTCTTTAGCAAAGGGGATTTGAGGCTGGTATACTCCCTGTTTAACGTCCCCCAGCCAAATCAAGCTGGTCTACTCCCTGTTCAAAGTACCCCCAGCCAGACTAAGTTGGTCTATTCCCTGTTTACCGTCCCCCAGCCAAACTAAACTGGTATACTCCCTGTTTAACGTCCCCCAGCCAAACTAAACTGGTATACTCCCTGTTTAACGTCCCCCAGCCAGACTAAGCTGGTCTACTCCCTGTCTAACGTCCCCCAGCCAGACAGTATACTCACACGTAATAGACAGCGTTATTTGAATGGTATCCTCTCCAACCGTGTTGTTAATCCAGCACAGATACTTCCCCTCGTCTTCCAGCCTCACGTTAGATATCTTCAGGAGCCCTGCATTATCCACCAGAATCTTGTATCGTGGGTTGGTCAGGTCGAGAGACTTAAGGTTCGTGCGATCTTCCCTGATTTCCCGATACCACCTGAAAAAAAAGGGGGGATAGAAAAAGGCAGGCGACGACGACGTTTCAATCTAACTAGGATGACTTTCAATACCATTTTTAAACTTTCTTAGATTTATATGGTTTATCTCCGATTATATTTATATGGTTTGTCCCCTTTGATATTTATATGGTTGACACCTATTAGATTTATATGGTTCACTTATTTAAAAAAATCATGTTGTTTGGTTTAACCCTTATAAGATTCATATGGTTTACCCTCTTATAAATTTATATGGTTTACACTCCTCTAGAATTATATTGTTTTCCTTTTTTTCCCCAATCTAAGTAGGCTGGCTCAATATGAAAATGAAAGATACCTTGTAAGCGCTAGGTCATCAGTCACACGAGTCTGATACATCACTTGTTACAGTTCTTCGAAAAAAAAAATGAAATAACAAATGAATAACAGTCTCCTTTTTTTTCCAATGTTGCCAGTTGTCAAGCAGAAGTACGAGATCAACGTCAACTACGAACACAACGTGATTCTCGGCAACACCGCAGTCCTGCGTTGCCAAATCCCCAGCTACATGTCTGAGTACATCATTGTGACGTCATGGATACAGGATGACGTTAATATTTATCTCAACACAGATACAGGTAAAAGTTGTAGACCTAACACCCTGTATAAATGCCGAGGTCTTTATTGACGGCGGTGCCACCCTTAATTCGGCTGCGAAGTACCCCCTCTCTGTAAATATTTTTCTTTCACCATCTCTCTGTAAATATTTTGCTTTCACCATCTCTCTGTAAATATTTTTCTTCACCATAACAAGGTATATCCTATTCTCTTCTATTATTGAACCACTATTTCTCTTCCCTCAGGTGGCAAATACGTGGTGCTCAGTTCCGGAGACCTTTACGTGTTCAACGCAACCCCTAACGACGGCTACAAGAGTTACCGCTGTCGGACCGTCAATAAGATTACAGGGGAGTCCCAGGCATCCGTCTTCCAAACCCGACTGTCAATTACTGGTAAGTTAAAGTCCTTGTGTACTAGTTATTGACACTGTTCTAGTTATCGACCCCGTTCTAGTTTTCGACACCTAACGACGGCTACAAGAGTTACCGTTGTCGGACCGTCAATAAGATAACAGGGGAGTCCCAGGCATCCGTCTGCCAAACCCGACTGTCCATTACTGGTAAGTCAAAGTCCCGGGTTCGATTTTGTCCTAGTTTTCGACACCTAACGATGGCTACAAGAGTTATAAACCCTAACCCAACTGTCAATTCCTGGTAAGTCAAAGTTCTGGGTTCGATTCTCGACCACTACTTTTTCTTCTTTCCTTTTTCCATAGGTTCAACAAGTTTTTTTATCGTTTACTGTTACAACTTCTTGTATTACTATTATTATTAACCCAAATGTACGAGATCTTTTCGAGGCTGCTGGGGCTCAGTCCTTTTCGGGCAGCGTAAAAAAAAATAAGCACTATTAATATCATTATTGTTATTATTACCTTCTCTTACTTTCTCTCTCTCTTTCTCATTGAAAGAAATAAGCAAGAGAAAGCCAGAGAAATGTGGTCTAGAGATTCTCCAAGTATAAAAGAGAAACAGAGGGAGAGAGAAATATAACCACAGAAAAAGATAGATAGAACGAGAGAAAGAATAAGAGAGAGACAGAAAGAGAACGAAAAGAGAGAGAGAGGTAGAGGAAAGAGAGAGAGGAAGAGGTATAAAGAGAAAGAGAGAGGAAGAGGTATAAAGAGAAAGAGAGAGGGAGATATAAAGAATGTGGGAGAGGTATATGGAGATAAAGAAAGCATCAGACTAAAAGTATATAAAATGCTTAGGAATGATTTAAGTTGAAGAGTGCTGAGGTTTTTAAATGTTTATTTTTACTTTCATAAATAAATAATGGTCTTTATTTATTTCATATTGAATCCCAGTGTCGACGCGACGTTCCAAGAACGAACATTACATGTTTAGGATAAAATCCGCCTCGGCCGGGATTCGAAGCTTTCTTGACCCCGATAGCAGAATAAAGAAAAGATGTCTTTTTGTATCTGCTATACACCGGGGTGATGGTCTCTAGCTCTAGCCATGTCAAATTGGCTCGCTCGTCCTGAACCGCAGTCAACCATCGTGAGGACTTGTACTTGGTCTAAAAGCAGAGAGAACCCTTTGAGGAACTGCCAGCTTGCTGGGCTGGTTAGGGTTAACTGTTCTCCTCCCTGTTTATAGTCCCACAGCCAGACGCTAGTCTTCTCTCTGTTTAACGTCCCCTAGCCAGACAGGTTAGGTTAATGTGAGGAGACGGCTAGCTTGTCCATGAACGGAGGGCTAAACCCCCATCACTAAATTGGACTCTTGGAATGTTGAGAAGCGCCGAGCCCTCGTTCGTAGGTTCGAATATAAAGTTTAAACATCACAAACTAGGAGGAGGAGAAGGTGAAAGAGGAAGAGAAGGAATACGGGGAGAGGAAGGAAGAGGAGGAAAAATAGAGAAGAGGAAAAAGAGAAGGATAAAGAGGAGGAAAAGGAAGGAAAGGGAATAATGAGGAGGTCCAGAGGGAAGGAGAAAGAGGAGGGAAATAGGGGAGAAGGAGGCAGACGGTACGAAGAGAAGGGGAGGAGGAAGAGAGAGGAGGAGAAAACGAATTGAGAGGGAGGAAGAGGAGGAGGAGAAATAAGAGAGGGAGAGACGAGAGGAGAGGGACCAGAGAATTCTGAGTAGATTAAACATCATAAAACTTAATTAAAAATTGAAAAAAAAACATCATCTCGTCCAATACAACCCATGTAATCTAGCTTACCCTGTTTTTATGTATCACTCTTTGCTCTTTTTTTGGTCCGTTTAGTGAGTTAAGTCTCTAGTATAAATATTAATAGGTGTACCTATAGCTGTACGTAATACGGTAGGTATCTTCTTTTTTCTTTGCCTTTTCCCGTGTTCAGACGGGCTCGGCATCTTTCGTCAGCCCTCAATCAGCCCTAGCAAGGGTAATAGCTTGGGACTGACATTTGGTTTTGGCTGAAAAAAACTAGGCCGCGGGTTCGATTCCCGCCCGGGGCGGATTTTATCCTGATGGTATAATGTTCGTTTTCGGAACGGCTGGCTTTCTCCTATCCCGTCTTCCTTCTCTCTTCGATTTCGGGACGATGAGACCATAGCAGTTACAGTTCCCTCTGTCAAACCTCTTTAAAAAAAAATCAATTTTCATTGCTCATTATTCGAAGTGTAGCGACCTCTAGTGACTGATCACAAAAATTGGTGTCCAATATGTGTTTCATACAAGTTCTCTCTTTAGGCCACATTTCGGAGGAAGAGAATGAAATAGATAAATCATTGAGTACCTGCTTTGTAAGCGCTAATTCGTGGGTTCGATTCCCACACGGGGCGGATTTTATCCTAAACAGATAAGGTTCATTCTCAAAACGCCTTGCTTTCTCCTATCCTGTCTTTCCTTTCTAGTCGCTTTCGGGACGATAAGATCTTAGCAGGTACAGATAGATCCCTCTAATAAACCCCTAAAAAATAGAAAAAATTCCCCCCCGGGTGAACTTTCCCTAAACAGATAAGGTTTGTTTTCTGAACGGCCCTTTCTGCATCAAACCCTTCAGGTTTTTCAAGCTTTTCCGGAGATAATTCCGAATAAAAGGTTTGGGGATTTCGGAAATGAGATTGAACAAGATAGAGGCAACAGATAAACAGGTATTTACAAACAGATAGACAGATAAATTAGAGAGCTTTGTTTATAAGCTTATAAGTTGAGACTAGAAGATAGCTGGAGATATTGAGATTTTAGACACTGACGCAATTTTGCCATTTTGGGGGCCCGGAGAATTTAAGGTCCTCACAGGATAGAGTGGAAGAACCCCAAATGTAACTACAAGTTCGGCCATGCCTTTTCCACAAGTTTGGCCATGCCTCGGGATGAACTAGCAGGATTCCGGAGCGAAGCGACGGAATTCAGCTAGTAAGCTTATAAGTTGAGTCTAGAAGATAGTTGAGAGATATTGAGATTTCAGGCACTGACGCAATTTCGCCCTCGCGGTGCGGGGGGCCGGAGAATTTAAGGTCCTCACAGGATAGAGTGGAAGAACCCCAAATGTAGTATGAGTCCCAAGAATATCTGCCTAAAATTTGGAACGTCTACCCCACATCCTCCCCCCGTCAATCCACTTTCAACCATAATGGAAACAAGGTCTCGTGTATTTTATGGGTTTAACATTTTACAATGCATAATTATTACAATAGACCTTGCTTAATTATATAAAAAAAAAGAAAAAAAATGTAGTATGAGTCCCAAGAATATCTGCCTGAAATTTGGAACGTCAACCCCACATCCTCCCCCGTCAATCCACTTTCAACCATATATGGCCCTCTGACATAACCTTGCCGGGAAGGGGGCTCAAAAAAGTATACAAATATAGGCCACTGTTTCTGGTGCTTTTGTTGTTTACCCAGGAAGGACATACTTCGGGATGGGCATGCTACAGCACAGACCTCACGAATCTAATATGTAGAATGGAGCAGTTGTTTCTTTGGGGCTAATGACAATCGAAGTCGTGCCCCTTTTAAAATAAATTTATAAATTTTTAGTTGTTTCATTGCTACGAAATAAACACGGCGATAAAACACTCTTTAAAAAAATTGTTCACACAAGATTAACTCAAGATATCGGGGGGCCCTATAAGAGCCCTTTTTCTGAGTGAGTGCACCCTGTATATATTGTGTTCCCTTGGTGCACCCTTGTTTACATAATGAATAAAGTTTGTCACTTTGCTGTCATAGATAATGTTCTTTGGGAATTGACACTTTAAAAACTTTTACACAATACAAGAAACAGGGTTTTTCACTACCTAGGCATCTATATCATATTTTGAGAGCCTAGTTAGCTTGGTTGGTAGTGCGTCTGGCTTGTAAGCGCTAGGTCGTGGGTTCGATTCCCGACCGGGGTGAATTTATCCCAAACAGATAAGGTTCGTTCTCGGAACGGCTGGCTTTCTTCTATCCTGCCTTCCTTCTCTCTTCGATTCCGGGACGATAAGACTTTAGCAGTTATAGTTCCCTCGATCAAGAAAGTGGATTTTTTTTTTTAGTCCAGATGTCTTTCACATTACTCTGTATGTTCTATTCATCTCCTTTTTCTTCGCCTTTTCCCGTGTACAAACGGGGTCGGCGTTTTTCGTCAGCCTCTCAATCAGCCCTAACTAGGGTGATTGCTTTCGGCTGACGTTTGGTTTTGGCTACAATTTTTTTACGAGTGGATGCGCCTCGCACTCAACCTTTGCTTTTTCTTCCAAGGGAAATTTCAGGCTGGTATCCTCCCTGTTTAAAGTCCCCCAGCCAGACCCAGTATGTTATATCCTGTTCCTGTGCTATCTAAATAGACAAACCTCCACACCTATACCTACACCTAACTACCTACCTCCACACCTATAGGAATCTCTCCTACACTATCACGATGATGGCAACTTTTATGACAAGGTTTAAGGTTTTTGCTGGCACAAAATTCTACCGGGGGTTCCACCTTGCCCTGCCTTCCCCCACCTCTTGTAATCCCACAGTCTTCTCTATTCTAGAGGGGCGGGGTTCACTTTGCCCTACAGTCCCCCACCTCACTTAACCCTTTATTTGACAATGGATAGATCTCTACCTTATATTTATTAAAAAAAAAAAATTATAATGAAATATGTATCATTATGAAATATGTATCATATAGTACTTGACACATACCTCCAAATCAACAAAATTATTAAATAGGTAATTATAAAAAAAGACGAGAAAAAAAAAAGAAATAGAGACAGAAAAATAAAATGAAAATAATGTATGGTACTAAAAAAAAAGTTAAAGAAATCAAATAAAAATAAACAGGAATAGTAGGTACCAAGGTAAAAAAATTACACAAAAATAAATAAATAAGATGGTAAAAAATAAAATAAAAAAGTGCTTAGGTATAAAAATTAAACAAAAAAAAAAATAAGTAGGTATAAAAATAAAATAAAAAGGTGCCTAGGTATAAAACTAAATAAAAAATAAATAAATAGGTATAAAAAGTAAATAAAATAAACATAAACCTAAACATAAAACGAAAACGAGAAACTAAGTTAATAATATTTTAAACTTTTCCAACAATCTCTCTCTCTCGTTCCTTTCTCTCCCTCTCTCTTTCCTTCTTCTTTTCCATCTCTGTCTCATGTCTATCCCTGTCTCCCTCGCTCTCTCCTCATTTCCTTCTGCTCTCTCTCTCTCCCTCTCGTTCCTTTCTTTCTCTCTCTCTTTCCTTCTCTTACTCTTCCTTATATTTATATTTTGTCCTCTTTCTCTCTCTCTCTTTCCTTCTTATTTTCCATCTCTGTCTCAGGTCTATCCCTGTCTCCCTCGCTCTCTCCTTGTTTCCTTCTGCTCTCTCTCTCTCCCTCTCGTTCCTTCCTTTCTCTCTCTCTTTCTTTCCTTCTCTTACTCTTCCTTATATTTTATCCTCTTTCTCTCCTTCTCCTTTCCATATTTTTCGTTTTCTCTCTCTTGTTCTTCGTTCTCCTCCTCCTCTTTTTTTGAAGTTTTGCCCAATGTTTTCTCTCTCCCTCTTTCTCTCTCTCTATTTCAATTTCTCTCTCCCTCCCTCTTTATTCTTTCTCTCCCTCTCCCTCTCTCTTTCTCTTTTCTCTCTCTCTCTCGTCTCAAACGTTTGCCCCAATGTTAGTTTGTTTTTCTTTATTCGTCTTCTTTTCAATCTTTCTTTTTCCATTAAACTTTTTCTCGCTCCATCTCTCTCTCTCTACCTATGTCTCTCCTATCTTGTCCAATCTCATTTCCGAAATCCCCAAACCTTTTATTCGGAATTATCTCCGGAAAAGCTTGAAAAACCTGAAGGGTTTGATGCAGAAAGGGCCGTTCAGAAAACAAACCTTATCTGTTTAGGGAAAGTTCACCCGGGGCGGATTTTTTTTCTATTTTTTTTTAGGGGTTTATTAGAGGGATCTATCTGTACTTGCCAAGGTCTTGTCGTCCCGAAAGCGACTAGAAAAGGAACACAGGATAGGAGAAAGCAAGGCGTTTTGAGAATGAACCTTATCTGTTTAGGATAAAATCCACCCCGTGTGGGAATCGAACCCACGAATTAGCGCTTACACGGCAGGTACTCAATGATTTATCTATTTCATACTCTTCCACAGAAATGTGGCCTAAAGAGAGAACTTGTATGAAACACATGTTGGACACCAATTTTTGTGATCAGTCACTAGAGGTCGCTACACTTCCAATAATGAGCAATGAAAATTGATTAGGTATTTTTTTAAGAGGTTTGACAGAGGGAACTGTAACTGCTATGGTCTCATCGTCTCGAAATCCAAGAGAGAAGGAAGACAGGATAGGAGAAAGCCAGCCGTTCCGAGAACAAATATTATACCATCGGGATAAAATCCGCCCCGGGCAGGAATCGAACCCGCGGCCTAGCGCTTACAAGGCAGACGCACTACCAACTAAGCAAACTAGGCTGGCAAAATGAAAATTGAGAGCTGTTTAAAACTTGATTTTCCTCTTCGTGCCCTTATTGAATAAAACCTGTCCATTTCCGTTTCTACCTGTTCCTTATTGTAATTCAACACCTCATCTCAGTTGTCTTAATCCATGAGATAGCAAGATACTTTGCTACATTGGAAGACAGCTCTCGCTAAGCCTCGAAGCTTGGAGAGAGCTTAATTATTTTCCTTTAAAAGGATTTCGGCTCGGATTTATCAAAAGGATACAGGATGTCCCGAAAGTACAAAATTTCGTATCGAATTAATAGAAGAAGAATATATAGGGTGTCCCGAAAGTACCCGATTTTATGCGCGATCCCCACTATCCTTTCAGATAACTCAGCAGGATTTACAGAAATGAGCTCTTCCAGCCAACCACTTGTTTGACAGAAAGGTCTCCCTATTTCTTTTACTCTCTTCATTTCTCTCTCTCTCTCTCTCTCTCTCTTAATGTCTCTCTCTCTCTCTCTTCATTTCTCTCTCTCTCTCTCTAAAAAAAATCTCTCTCTTTCTCTCTCTCTTAATGTCTCTCTCTCTCTCTTAATTTCTCTGTCTCTCTATTTCTCTGTCTCTCTATTTCTCTCTCTCTCTCTCGTTCTTCGCCATTCACTTTTCCGTTTTCAATTGAAACTTGGAATGAAAGAGGAAGAAAGAGAGGGAGAGAGAGAAAGAGATAGAGAGAGAGAGAAAGAGAGAGAGAGAAAGAGACAAGACAAACATCTCATCATCTTTGTCTCTTCAGGATTCAAGATACGATAATACGTTCTTCTTCTCCTCCTTCTAATTCTTCTTCTTCTTTTCCTCCTCCTCCTCCACCTTCATCTTCTTCACCGATAAGTTGCCTTTGTTACTCGGATTTCCAAGATGGCGGACGATAGGGAGGGGGTGGGAGGGGGAGACCGGAAGGAAGAGGAAGAGAGGGAAGGGGAGAGTTGTCGTAAGTCGTAAAAAACATGGTCGTAAAAAAGCATAAAAAAACAACGAGAGAGAAAATGAGAAATAAACGGTGAAGAAGATTTAAGAGGGAAATAGATAAGGGAGGGAAAGAGGGAGAGAGAGGGAGATATGAAAGAGAGGAATAAAAGATAACAAAAGAGAAGAGAAGTAGGAAGAGAGAAAGAGAAAGAGAGAGAGTCAGAGAGAAAGTAAGAGAAGGTAATAACAATAATGATATTAATAGTGCTTTTTTTTATCCTGCCCGAAAAGGACTGAGCCCCAGCAGCCTCAAAAAGATCTCGTTCATTTGGGTTAGTAATAATAGTAATACAAGAAGTTGTAACTGACAGTCGGGTTTGGAAGATGGATGCCTGGGACTCCCCTGTTATCTTATTGACGGTCCGACAGCGGTCTTGTAGCCGTCGTTAGGGGTCGAAAACTAGGACAATGTCGATAACTGGGACAAAATCGAACCCAGGACTTTGACTTACCAGTAATCGACAGTCAGGTTTGTAGGCGTTGTTAGGTGTCGAACACTAGGACAAAAGAACTTTGACTTACCAGTAATCGACAGTCGGGTTTGGAAGACGGATGCCTGGGACTCCTCTGTTATCTTATTGACGGTCCGCCAGCGGTCTTGTAACCGTTATTAGGTGTCAAAAACTAGAACGGTGTTGAAAAATAGGACAAAATCGAACCCGGGACTTTGACTTACCAGTAATGGACAGTCGGATTTGCACGTAGAGGTCTCCGGAACTGAGCACCACGTATTTGCCACCTGAGGGAAGAGAAATAGTGGTTCAATAATAGAAGAGAATAGGATATACCTTGTTTATCCTGCTCGAATGAGACTAAAATGTCCCTTTACCCCAGCAGTCTAAACAAGGTCTCGTGTGTTTTATGGGTTTAACAGTGTACTGTATATGTCACTTGGGAAAGGGTTCCTTAAGGGAGCCCCCAAAGGACATTTAGGAGTGTAGGAAACTGTAGATGTCACTTAGAAAAAGGATTCCTTTAAGGCTCCCAAATACTTTTTCGAGCCTCAAATTAAATATTAAACTAGCAAAATGTCTTTATGACAGTTTTTAGAACGCCTCGGGTTGGATCTGACCCAATCTTTATTCTAGGGTTGAGTGTTAATTCTAGGGTTAAGTGCTAATTCTAGGGTTAGGTGCTAATTCTAGGGTTAAGTGCTAATTCTAGGGTTAGGTGCTAATTCCAAGGTTAAGTGTTAAAACGCTTTCCCATCAAAATCAGACAAGCGGTTCAGAAAATGCGACGAAAAAAGGAATTCCTTAAGGGCGTGTCCTTGGGCCCCAAAATGTAAACTCTTTTGTTACTTTTTCTTTGTCAAATTACCATAAAAATCGGTCAAATGGGTTGAATATTTTCTCCAAATTTTAACAAAATAGGACTATCCGTTCGAAAAGTTATGGCGAAGAAAAATATTTACAGAGAGGGGGTACTTCGTCGCCGGATTAAGGGTGGCACCGCCGTCAATAAAGACCTCGGCATACAGGGTGTCATGTCTACAACTTTTACCTGTATCTGTGTTGAGATAAATATTAACGTCATCCTGTATCCATGACGTCACAATGATGTACTCAGACATGTAGCTGGGGATTTGGCAACGCAGGACTGCGGTGTTGCCGAGAATCACGTTGTGTTCGTAGTTGACGTTGATCTCGTACTTCTGCTTGACAACTGGCAACATTGGAAGAAAAAAAAAGGAGACTGTTATTCATTTGTTATTCTTTTTTTTTTTCGAAGAACTGAAGCTTGGCCAGCCGCGAACATAATCGCCAAATCCGCAAACAAAATCGCGAAATCCGCGAACATAATCGCCAAATCCGCGAACATAATCGGCAATTGGCAACATTAAAAAAAAAAAAAAAAAAAAAAGAGAACGTTATTCATCTGTTATTATTATTATTTTTTGGTAGAGCTGAAACAAGTGATATATCAGACTCGTGTGGTCTGTGTCGTAACAGGTAGCTTCGAATCCCGGCCGAGGCGGATTTTATCCTAAACATGTAATGTTCGTTCTTGGAACGTCACGTCGACACTGGGATTCAATATAAAACGAATACAGACCTTTATTTATTTATGAAAGTAAAAATAAACATTTTTTAAAAACCTCAGCACTCTTCAACTTAAATCACATCTAAGCATTTTATATACTTTTAGTCTGATGCTTTCTTTATCTCTATATACCTCTCCCACATTCCTTATATCTCCCTCTCTCTTTCTCTTTATACATCTTCCTCTCTCTCTTTCCTCTACCTCTCTCTCTCTCTCTTCGTTCTCTTTCTGTCTCACTCTCTCTTATTCTTTCTCTCGTTCTTTCTCTCTATCTATCTTTTTCTGTGGTTATATTTCTCTTTCCCTCTGTTTCTCTTTTATACTTGGAGAAGCTCTAGACCGCCCAGAGCAATCGCCCTAGTTAGGGCTGATTGAGAGGCTGACGAAAAACGACCCCGTCTGTACACGGGAAAAGGCGAAGAAGAAGAAGAAACTGATAAATATGGCCAAACTGGGTTTTTTCACCTGCTTAGGTTTAACTAAAATAAAAAAAAACTTCGGACATCTTTAGTGACGAAACCCTCCATTTGGCGGAAAGCTATGCCCATTTTAACCTCACCTAGCCTGAGTGGGACCGGGCAAAGCTAGTAGCATGCGATTGTCCAGGTGGCCACCTATTCGGATACCAACCACACGCAATGTTGCTTCAGTAATCCACTTTACTTTCTTGTATCTGTTTTGAAGATTTACAAAAAAGAATTTTAATGTAATTTTCTCCTTTAATTCATCAAGTGATTTGATTTTCCAGATTTGTCGTTGGCCAATACGTCGGGTATACCATTTGTTAACTATTTTTTTTGATGAGAGAGTTGTGTTCTGAAAAATCAATAAATGGAAACTTATAAAATTAAATTAAAATTAAAGACCCTCCCCCTGCAAATTCTCTGATTACAGTATCTCTATTACAGCACTCTTCATAATTAGCCATCTTTGTTCTTCTTCCTTCTTCTTTTTTCTTCTCCTTCCTCTTCTTCTTTCTCTTCATTCTTCTTCTATCTCATTCTTTTTCTTATTGGTCTTCTTCTTCTTCTGCCTCTTCAGTCTTCTTCTCCTTTCTTCTTCTGCTTCTTCCTCTAATTCTTCTCCTCCTCCTGATCCTTCTCTTCCTCTTGTTCTTCCTTCTTTTTCAATCTTATTCTTCTTATTCTTTCTCCTCCTCCTTCTTCTTCTTTACTTCTTCTTCAATCTCATTCTTCTTCTCCTTCATTCGCCTTCTTCTTATTCCTCCTACTCCTTCTCCTCTTCTTCTTCCTCCTCCACTTCCTTTTCTCTCTTGACAAGAAATCTCTCCATCATAGTGTTAAAATAATTTAAAGTTTGTTTTGTTGAAAATAATGAGGTACCTACTTTTTTTTCTACTTTTTATACCTATGATTTGTTATTTTAAAAGTGCTCTTCCCAAATTTAACTAACCCCAAAAAATACGTTTTCCAGGGGTTCCTCAAACTGGGATTTCAATTCAGTAACGAAAGACAGGTTTGTTTCCGCTATAACTCTAGAATGTCTCATAGAAGGAAAGTCCGACATCTCCACTAATATTTCATTCATTGCGCATTGCATACTTAAATAGTTATACGGCGCTCACACAAATTCAACATTGGACCAGGTGGTTCGAAATTTTGGGAACCCCTAAATTCAGATCCACTTACCTTGCAACCCCTTAAGAGGAATCCTAAGGACATATATAGAGAGAGAGAGGGATAGATGAAAAGAGAGAGAGAGAACAGAGAGAGATAGGAAAAGAGTGGGATGGAGAGAGAAGAAGAAATAGAGAACTAAATAAAAAGAGAGAGCCAGAGAGAGAGAGAGAGAGAGAGAGAGAAATAAGCGCAATAAAAACGCAGTTCCCTGTGGAACACTCAAGAGAGAGAGAGAGAGAAAGGGGGGGGAGAGAAATAGAGGGATTTCTAAAGGATTTTGAAGTGTCATTTCCAGTAAATAAGGTAAAAAAAAGGAGAGGGAAGAAGAGAGGAAGAGAGAAGGAAAAGAAAGGAGAAAGAGGGAGGGAGAGAGAGAGAAAGGAAAAGAAGACGGAAGAGAATTAGGAGGACAGAGGGAAAAGGGAATGTATATTTTGAAAATTTGGACCGATTGCAATACTTTCTCATTACCTTGTATAGGTTCCCTATACGTAAGGGTAATAGAAAGTAAAAAAATGTGTCCGCAATTAGGTGGTGGGAGGGTCAAATGAATATTTGCAACCAGAAGTAGCCCAAGGGTCAGGGTGCAATAGTCCTACATACTGGACTCCGCACACAGGAATTTCACCAGAAAAAAAAGCCCAAGGGTCAAGGGGCTCCCGGCTTGGCAACCAGCCAGAGGCTGGCAGATTGTTTATGTATGTTTTTTTTAAATATATATAATCTTTCACCAGAAAAAAAAGCCCAAGGGTCAAGGGGCTCCCGGCTTGGCAACCAGCCAGAGGCTGGCAGATTGTTTATGTATGTTTTTTTAAAAATATATAATCTCTTCTTCTTCTTCTTCTGGAGGAGGGAGAGAGGTTTGAGGGAGGGAGAGAAAAGTCAAGGTTACAAGTCAATTATAAGGAAAAGTTCAAGTCCAAGGTAGTTGTATCTCTCTTTTCCTCTCTGTCTACCTTTCTCTCTCTCTCTCTCTCTCTTCTTCTATCCCTCTCTCCCTTTCTCTTTCTCTGTCTTTTTTTAAGTTTTTTTTTAAGTTTTCATGTTTTTTTATCTATACTGTTTAGTGTACGCTGAGTTTACTGTTATGTAAGAAGTTCAGATTTATTTCACATCATTCAATTCATTGTTATTTTTATCTATCCAAAATGTCAGAGAGCTAGGAGTTCGAAACAAAAGTGAAAATAATTCTTAAAAAAAATTTTTTTTTTTTTTTTTTTTTTTTTTTTTTTCAGTGTCAACTAGCAAGGAGGGTAGCTTGGCATTAAGGTTTCTTATCAAAATCAGTGTGACGGGGTTTCAAAAAGTTCCCGAAAAGTTTTCCTGCTGTCCAAACTTCACAATAACCTAATTAGGTATTTGTTTTTTGTTCTGAAAACAATTTCTCTTAAATTTCGTTCTAAAAACCCCTTTCCATGGAATCTGACTTCCTCAATCCCTTTCCTCCTGTAATTTTGTTCTGAAATTTCTTCCCGCCTGAAATCTTACTTCTTCCATTTTACTCCAACTAATGAAGAAGAAATCTATAAATACCTATATAGGAGAAATTAAAAGTAGATCGAGTCCTGGTCCTGATCTTATACAAAGTAAAATATTGAAATTAATTAGACCTCACATTTGTAAAGTTTTAGTTTATTTAATAAACCTGAGTTATGATACTTGTACATTTCCATCCATTTTTAAAGATGCAACAGTCATACCAATTTTCAAAAAAGGTGACACCACAAATTTAAATAACTATAGACCCATTTCATTAACATCAGTCATAGGGAAAGTATTTGAAAAATCAGTAAAAAGGAGAATCGAAAATTTTGTTGAAGAAAACAAGATTTTAAGGGACAATCAATTCGGCTTTAGGAAATCAATCGGGACTGATGATGCACTTTTTTCTTTTTCATCTTTCATATATGAACAACTAAATAATTCTAAAAAAATTCTAATTTTATCATTGGATATAAAAAAGGCATTTGACTGTGTTAATAAAACCACATTAATAAGAAACTTGGAAAAAATTAAAATAACTAATAAAGCTCTTGAATGGTTAACATCTTATCTTTCAAACAGAAAACAAAAAGTTAGACTAAACAACTTTACTAGTGATGACTCAACTCCGCTCTATGGTTTAAGTCAAGGCACAGTGCTTTCTCCATTATTATATATATTATATACAAATAACATTACATTAATTAGTAAAGCTAGAGTCTATACAGAGAGAGAGAGAGAGAGAGAGAGAGAGAGAGAGAGAGAGAGAGAGAGAGAGAGAGAGAGAGAGAGAGAGAGAAGAAAGAGAGCTATCAGACACAATGAGTACAATGACAATAAAAAAAATGGACATACAATTGGCAATTAGTACAGTCTCTCTCTCTATCTATCTCTCCTCTTTCCATCTCTCTCCTATATGTCTCTTTCCTCTCTTTGTATTTTGTACAATGTACAAATCTGTTTCCCTCTCTCTCTATCTGTTTCCCTTTCTCTCTCTTTCCCATTCTCTCTCCGACTCTCTCTCTCTCTCCCTATACAGCCATCCCTCTCTCTTTTGCATTCTCTCACTCGTCCCTTACATTTTGTCTCTCTCTCCCTCCTTCTCTCTTTCTCTCTCCTTTCCCCTCTCCTTCTCTCTCCTTTCCCCTCTCCTTCTCTCTCTCTCCTAGTTTAATCCCATTTCCCTCTCTCTCTCTCCCTCCTTTCCCCACCTCTCTCTCTTTCTCTCGCTCCTACTTTAATCCCATTTCCTCTGTACACATCTATTCTATTGTGAAAACATCCCAAAGGTAGGGTTTTTTTTACTCTTAGACAGAAAAAGAGAAAGAGAGAGAGGGAGAGGGGAGAGAAAAAGTTATTTGAGAAAGATCGAAGAAGACAGAGTATAGCTAAAGAAAAAAGAGAGAGGGAGCGATAAATTGGGTGGTATAAATAGAAGAACTGAGAGAGAGAGAGAGAGAGAGAGAGAGAGAGGAAAAGAAAGAAGAGAGAGAGAAGATAAGATATAAAAAGCTCAGAGAAAGGAAGAAGAGAGAGCTTTCATAAGAAAGAGAAAAATAGAGAGAGAGAGAGAACTTGAAAAGAAATAGAGATAGAAAATAACTGAAATGAGGGTCAAAAAGAGGATTAGAATTAAGTTGAGACTGAGAGAAATAAAGAAAGAGAGAGAGGGAGAGTAAAAAAAGAAAAGATGAGAAGAGAGGGAAAGAAAAATTGAGATACAAATGTAAAAGTTAATGGAGAAGAAGAAGAAGAAGAAGGGGGAGAAGAAGAAGAAGAAGGGGGAGAAGAAGAAGGAGAAGAAGAAGGAGGAGAAGAAGAAGGAGAAGAAGAAGAAGAAGAAAGAGGAGGAGGAGGAGGAGGAGAAGAAGAATAAGAAGAAAAAGATGAAGAAGAAGGAGGAGAAGGAGGAGGAAAAAAAAATTCAACGCAAAACAGTGATAAAGAAGTTTGAGTATTACAGAGAAATTATTAAGTTACTTCTTTTATTCCTCCACTCCTCCTCCTCCTCCTTCTTTTCGAGAGAGAGAACTTGAAAAGAAATAGAGATAGAAAATAACTGAAATGAGGGTCAAAAAGAGGATTAGAATTAAGTTGAGACTGAGAGAGATAGAAATAAAGAAAGAGAGAGAGGGAGAGTAAAAAAAGAAAAGATGAGAAGAGAGGGAAAGAAAAATTGAGATACAAATGTAAAAGTTAATGGAGAAGAAGAAGAAGGGGGAGAAGAAGGAGGAGAAGAATAAGAAGGAGAAGAAGAAGAAGAAGAAGAAGAAAGAGGAGGAGGAGAAAAAGAAGAAGGAGGAGGAGAAGAAGAAGAATAAGAAGAAAAAGATGAAGAAGAAGAAGGAGGAGAAGGAGGAGGAAAAAAAAATTCAACGCAAAACAGTGATAAAGAAGTTTGAGTATTACAGAGAAATTATTAAGTTACTTCTTTTATCCCTCCACTCCTCCTCCTCCTCCTCCTCCTTCTTTTTATCCTCCTAAATCTACTTCTTCTTCGTCCTTCTCCTACTCCTCCTCCTTCTACTGCATCTTCTCTTCCTTCTTCTTTTCCTTGTTCTTCTTCTCCTACTCCTCCTCCTCCTTCTTCTTCTTCTCCTTTTCCTGCATCTTCTTTTTCTAACTTTCTTCTTTTAATCTCCTCCTTCTCCTTCTTCTTCCCCTGTTCCTGCATCTTCTTTTTCTAACTTTCTT
This sequence comes from Diaphorina citri, assembly GCF_000475195.1. Taxonomy (NCBI): domain Eukaryota; kingdom Metazoa; phylum Arthropoda; class Insecta; order Hemiptera; family Psyllidae; genus Diaphorina; species Diaphorina citri. Next base: position 35,143 of record NW_007379177.1, on the reverse strand, counting down.
CTTTTAACCTTCTCCTTTTCCTCCTCCTTCTTCCAATCTTTTTCTTTTCCTACTACTCCTCCTCCTCCTCCTGCTTCTTTTTCTTCTTCTTCTCCTTTTCCTGCGTATTCTTTTTCTAACTTTCTTCTTTTAATCTTCTCCTCCTCCTCCTTCTTCTTCCTCTTTTCCTGCATCTTCTTTTTCTAACTTTCTTCTTTTAACCTTCTCCTTTTCCTCCTCCTTCTTCCAATCTTTTTCTTTTCCTTCTTCTCCTGCTCCACCTCCTTATTTTGTTTTGTTTTTCTATCTATTTATTATTCTATTTATATTTTTTTTGTAGAGTTACTTTTATCTTTTTTTTAATTTTGTGAAATCTTTGAATATTGTTCAGAATTCTTTTTCTAACTTTCTTCTTTTAACCTTCTCCTTTTCCTCCTCCTTCTTCCAATCTTTTTCTTTTCCTACTATGCTGTCATAGATAATGTTCTTTGGGAATTGACACTTTAAAAACTTTTACACAATACAAGAAACAGGGTTTTTCACTACCTAGGCATCGGTATCATATTTTGAGAGCCTAGTTAGCTTGGTTGGTAGTGCGTCTGCCTTGTAAGCGCTAGGTCTTCTATCCTCCCTTCCTTCTCTCTTCGATTCCGGGACGATAAGACCTTGGCAGTTACAGTTCCCTCGATCAAGAAAGTAGATTTTTTTTTTTAGTCCAGATGTCTTTCACATTACTCTGTATGTTCTATTCATCTCCTTTTTCTTCGCCTTTTCCCGTGTACAAACGGGGTGGGCGTTTTTCGTCAGCCTCTCAAACAGCCCTAACTAGGGTGATTGCTTTCGGCTGACGTTTGGTTTTGGCTACAATTTTTTTAACGAGTGGATGCGCCTCGCACTCGACCTTTGCTTTTTCTTCCAAGGGAAATTTCAGGCAGGTATCCTCCCTGTTTAAAGTCCGCTAGCCAGACCCAGTATGTTGTATCCTGTTCCTGTGCTATCTAAATAGACAAACCTCCACACCTATAGGAATCTCTCCTACACCATTACGATGATGGCAACTTTTATGACAAGGTTTAAGGTTTTTGCTAGCACAAAATTCTACCGGGGGTTCCACCTTGCCCTGCCTTCCCCCACCTCTTGTAATCCCACAGTCTCCTCTATTTTAGGGGGGCGGGGTTCACTTTGCCCTACATTCCCCCACCTCACTTAACCCTTTGTTTGACAATGGATAGATCTCTACTCATATCATTTAAAGATTCAAAAAAGCCAGCCTAGTTAGCTTAGTTGGTAGTGCGTCTGCCTTGTAAGCGCTAGGCCGCGGGTTCGATTCCCGATTCGCCCAGAGCAATCGCCCTAGTTAGGGCTGATTGAGAGGCTGACGAAAAACGACCCCGTCTGTACACGGGAAAAGGCGAAGAAGAAGAAAAAACTGATAAAGATATGGCCAAAGTGGGTTTTTTCACCTGCTTAGGTTTAACTAAAATAAAAAAAACTTCGGACATCTTTAGTGACGAAACCCTCCATTTGGCGGAAAGCTATGCCCATTTTAACCTCACCTAGCCTGAGTGGGGCCGGGCAAAGCTAGTGGCATGCGATTGTCCAGGTGGCCACCTATTCGGATACCAACCACACGCAATGTTGCTTCAGTGATCCACTTTACTTTCTTGTATCTGTTTTGAAGATATGCAAAAAAGAAGTTTAATGTAATTTTCTCCTTTAATTCATCTAGTGATTTGATTTTCCAGATTTGTCGTTGGCCAATACGTTACCATACATGATGACGTTATATCTCATCTGAACATATCTTCCATTAAAGATGAGGACGGGGGAGAATTCACGTGTACGGCTCGCAACTCGATAGCCAGTGTATCGCATTCGGCGCGGATAAACGTTTATGGTGAGTCCGTTTCTGTTGTAGTGAACCGGGGCCTTTTTATGGCCCAAGATTGCAATCGGAGTTTTTTTTTCGTAATTGACAACATAGAGTTCTTTGGAGGCAAGCAGTCTGGTCGGCACGGGATTCACATATCCCTAATACGCCATCGGAGTGTGTGTGTGTGTGTGTGTGTGTGTGTAATGGTTTGATAGAGGGAACTGTAACAAGGGGAAGTCTTATTATTTTTTTCTTCCTTTTTTTTCTTTTACCTTTTAATTTTCTTAAATTGCAATTTATCTATAAAAACAAAACTTGTTTAACGTCCCCCAGCCAGACTAAGCTGGACTACTCCCTGTTTAAAGTCCCCCCGCCGGATTAAGCTGGTCTACTCCCTGTTTAACGTCCCCCAGCCAGACCAATTTTTATTATTATTATTGTTCTTTATTGTTTGTTTATATTTTATATTTTGTAATTTACTTTATTTTGTTATTTATTTTCCAGAGCCTCTGGGCCGAGAAAAACCGAAAGTGAGCATAGAGAAGTACATGAAGCTCACGGTAAAGCTGGGTGATGACGTCATTCTCCCCTGCGTTGCTCAAGGTCATCCCCTTCCCACCTACTCGTGAGTAACCTGCTTACTGGCGCACCCATTTTCATATTGAGCCAGCCTACATTGGGGGAAAAAAGGAAAACAATATAATTCTAGAGGAGTGTAAACCATATAAATTTATAAGAGGGTAAACCATATGAATCTTATAAGGGTTAAACCAAACAACATGATTTTTAAATAGGTGAACCATATAAATCTAATAGGTGTCAACCATGTAAATATCAAAGGGGACAAACCACATAAATTTAATCGGAGATAAACCATTTAAATCTAAGAAAGTTTAAAAATGGTATCGAAAGTAATTCTAGAGGAGTGTAAACCATATAAATTTATAAGAGGGTAAACCATATGAATCTTATAAGGGTTAAACCAAACAACATGATTTTTTTAAATAAGTGAACCATATAAATCTAATAGGTGTCAACCATATAAATATCAAAGGGGACAAACCATATAAATATAATCGGAGATAAACCATATAAATCTAAGAAAGTTTAAAAATGGTATTGAAAGTCATCCTAGTTAGATTGAAACGTCGTCGTCGCCTGCCTTTTTCTATCCCCCCTTTTTTTCAGGTGGTATCGGGAAATCAGGGAAGATCGCACGAACCTGAAGTCTCTCGACCTGACCAACCCACGATACAAGATTCTGGTGGATAATGCAGGGCTCCTGAAGATATCTAACGTGAGGCTGGAAGACGAGGGGAAGTATCTGTGCTGGATTAACAACACGGTTGGAGAGGATACCATTCAAATAACGCTGTCTATTACGTGTGAGTATACTGTGTGGCTGGGGGACGTTAGACAAGGAGTAGACCAGCTTAGTCTGGCTGGGGGACGTTAGACAGGAAGTATACCAGTTTAGTCTGGCTGGGGGATGTTAAACAGGGAATAGAACAACTTATTAAAAGCAGAGAGAACCCTTTGAGGAACTGCCAGCTTGCTGGGCTGGTTAGGGTTAGCTGTTCTCCTCCCTGTTTATAGTCCCACAGGCAGACGCTAGTCTTCTCTCTGTTTAACGTCCCCTAGCCAGACAGGTTAGGCTAATGTGAGGAGGCGGCTAGCCTGTCCATGAATGGAGGGCTAAACCCCCATCACTAAATTGGACTCTTGGTATGTTGAGAAGCGCTGAGCCCTCGTTCGTAGGTTCGAATATAAAGTTTAAACATCACAAACTAGGAGGAGGTGAAAGAGGAAGAGAAGGAATAAGGGGAGAGGAAGGAAGAGGAGGAAAAATAGAGAAGAGGAAAAAGAGAAGGATAAAGAGGAGGAAAAGGAAGGGAAGGGAATAATGAGGAGGTCAAGAGGGAAGGAGAAAGAGGAGGGAAATAGGGGACAAGGAGGCAGACGGTACGAAGAGAAGGGGAGGAAGAAGAGGCAGAAGAGAGAGGAGGAGAAAACGAATTGAGAGGGAGGAAGAGGAGGAGGAGAAAAAGGAGAGGGAGAGACGAGAGGAGAGGGACCAGAAAATTCTGAGTAGATTAAACAACATAAAACTTAATTAAAAATTGAAAAAAACATCATCTCGTCCAATACAAAAGGTCAAAAAATTTGTATCATGCAAATGATTGATTCCGTGACTGGCTGTTGCGGGGCCCACTCAGCCTCATGAGGAAAATGAGTAGCTGTGTAATATAAATGTGAATAGCGACCGATGCCAACATGGGTAAACATTGGGTGCTGGATTCTTGAGATATTTGGAAAATCCCACAATGCTGTAGTGAGCACCAAAGTTGTTTTCTAAATCTAATAACAGAAAGGAATGGCATTTATTTATTTATTACTATTCTAGGGTCAAGAAATTTGTATCATGCAAGTGATTGATTCCGTGACTGGCTGTTGCGGGGCCCACTCAGCCTCATGAGGAAAATGAGTAGCTTTGTAATATAAATGTGAATAGCGACCGATGCCAACATGGGTAAACATTGGGTGCTGGATTATTGAGGTATTTGGAAAATCCTACAATGCTGCAGTGAGCACCAAAGTTGTGATCTAAATCTAATAACAAAAAAGAATGGCATTTATTTATTTAGGTATTACTATTCTGTTCTAATTTTCAGGTAATCCCTACATCAGGCCCATGTCCAAAGTAATCGCTGTAGCCGGCAAAGACCTCACAATCAAGTGCCCAGTCGGCGGGTATCCTATCGAAACAATCACATGGGAAAAGGAAGGCAAACTGTTACCATTGGATATGAGACACAAAGTATTCCCTAATGGAGTTCTCAGGATACAGAATGTCAATAAGCTGACTGATTCAGGTAAGCTTCTACTATGGCAGACCCTGTATAGTACAGACAAGTGGTCGACCCGTCCTTTGTACGGGATAGGCGCGGCGTAAGAGGCATGACTTTGGAGCTCCGCCAGTTTGAATCAAGATCAAATATGACAAATTTAAGCCTCTGTCACTCTCAGTACTCTTCTAAACAACCACAAAAAATTTCATCATAAACGGTCGAGCCATTTTCTCCTGAAAACAACAAAAAAAGGTCTATTTCAGCGTAACAGACAGGCAGACCAAGAACGTCTCACTTTTTTATATTTCCAGCAAACCGGGATTCTCCCTTCGGTTCTTCCACCCAACTGATTTCTTGGTCTTCTTGTTACAGGCACCTATCTCTGTCAGGCCAAAAATCACGAGAAACAGTTCCATCGGCGCGACGTACAAGTGTATGTATCCACACCGCCCAAAATCCTGCCCATGCCTTCTGCTCTGGCTGGAATACTCAGAGAAGGTAAGCCCATATAAATATAAGAGGGGTAAACCATATAAATCTGGCGAGATAAACCATCTAAATATGAGAAAGGTGAAACCATGTGATATAATAGGGGGTAAACCATGCAAATCTCGGTGGATAAACCATCTAAATGTGAGCGGAGGTAAACCATTTAAATCTAATAGGCAATAACCCATCTAAATGTAAGAGGTAAACTGTAAGCCTCGTGGGAACATTGGAGAACATACTTAAATCGAGGAGCTACTAGTAGCGGCATTACCAGAGTAAAAAGATTGATGAATGAGAATCAACAGTAAAGGAGGCACTTGGAAATGCTGTGGTACCCACAAAAGTTGTGAAAAAGCTCTCTGATTTACCACAAAAAATTCATGATTTGATTTTTTTAAATACTTAATTGAAGACTCAGTAACTCTGTGAAGGTCCATTTTAACTATTGGGTTGTATGGAAAACGAATACTACTTCCTTTCAAACCATTTTCTGATTATTTTTTAGCCCTTTCAAACCATTTCTGATTGTTACCCCGTTCAAATTCTTCTCTTCAGGTCAGCGTGTAGCTCTCACTTGTCAAATCCTAGAGGGAGACCTCCCCCTCAGCTTCGAATGGAAGAAAGACGGCAAGCTCATACAGGGTGTCTCATCGTACGGTAACATACAGGGTGGGAGCAGTGTGGGGAGCTCGATAGTTATTCGACGGGTGGACGAGTTCACGTCGAGTTTGGTGATTGAGAAGATTCACTCGGTGCATTCTGGTGAGTATTTCCGATGGAATCCGTACTTTAAAAAAAAGCGTTTTTTTTTTAATCTGCTCATATACTTAAGTAGGTGAAAAGCCCCACTTTGGCAAAGAAGATGAGTGGTTCACCGACGTTTTTATTTCGTAGCAATGCCACATTACTGCTACTGCTACAAAATAATTGAAACGTCGTCGTCGCCTGCCTTTTTCTATCCCCCCTTTTTTTCAGGTGGTATCGGGAAATCAGGGAAGATCGCACGAACCTTAAGTCTCTCGACCTGACCAACCCACGATACAAGATTCTGGTGGATAATGCAGGGCTCCTGAAGATATCTAACGTGAGACTGGAAGACGAAGGGAAGTATCTGTGCTGGATTAACAACACGGTTGGAGAGGATACCATTCAAATAACGCTGTCTATTACGTGTGAGTATACTGTGTGGCTGGGGGACGTTAGACAAGGAGTAGACCAGCTTAGTCTGGCTGGGGGACGTTAAACAGGGAGTATACCAGTTTAGTTTGGCTGGGGGACGTTAAACAGGGAGTATACCAGTTTAGTTTGGCTGGGGGACGGTAAACAGGGAATAGACCAACTTAGTCTGGCTGGGGGTACTTTGAACAGGGAGTAGACCAGCTTGATTTGGCTGGGGGACGTTAAACAGGGAGTATACCAGTTTAGTTTGGCTGGGGGACGGTAAACAGGGAATAGACCAACTTAGTCTGGCTGGGGGTACTTTGAACAGGGAGTAGACCAGCTTGATTTGGCTGGGGGACGTTAAACAGGGAGTATACCAGCCTCAAATCCCCTTTGCTAAAGAAAATTTCTTTATTTGCTATTTAATAGCAAAGGTTGAGTGCGAAGGACATCCACTTGTAAAATTGATTGAGAGGTTGACGAAAAACACCGACCCCGTCTGAACGCTGGAAAAGGCGAAGAAAAGGAAGAAGATTGTGTTGTAAGTAATCAGTTTAGGGCTAAGAGACTCGTTTGTTTTGATCACTAAAACTGTTTTTCTCTTCTATTGGGTTATGTGGAAAACGAATACGACTTCACTTTTGTTAAAGGGTAAAACTTATTTATATAATCCCATACATGCTCATCCATACAACCCAATAGTTAAAATGGACCTTCACAAAGTTACTGAGTCTTCAATTAAATGATTATATTATCTCTTCGTTTCAGCTCCTCTATCTATTCAAATCACACCTCAGTTAGAAACGATAGACCTGGGGAAGGATGTCTCCATACATTGTAAGGTGTCCGGGTTTCCAGTATCTTCTCAATCATTACTGTGGTAAGTACCCACCTTTGTGGCCGAGTGGTCAAGAGCACTGACTTTCAACCCGAAGGTGCTGGGTTCGAACCCCGGCCCGGGCGAAAATTTTCCAACCACATTTTCCGTGTTGAGACGGGGTCGGCGTTTCTCGTCAGCCCTCGAGTTGATGCCGTTGGCACTCAACCTTTGCTAATTCTTTAGCAAGGCGAATTTCAAGCTGACATGGTCCCTGTTTAAAGTCCCCCAGTCAGGCTAGGCTGGTCTACTCCCTGTTTAACGTCCCCCAGCAAGACAATTCCAGTTTCTTTCTATTATATTTTCCTTGTTTCTCGTCAGCCCTCGAGTTGATGCCGTTGGCACTCAACCTTTGCTAATTCTTTAGCAAGGCGAATTTCAAGCTGATATGGTCCCTGTTTAAAGTCCCCCAGTCAGACTAGGCTGGTCTACTCCCTGTTTAACGTCCCCCAGCAAGACAATTCCAGTTTCTTTCTATTCTATTTTCCTTCAGGTATCACAATGGTCAAATGCTCAATTCCAACGCAAATCGCCTCAAAATAAACCTGACTGATGAGAGACTTCTAATCCGAAATGTAGCCAAGGAGGACAAGGGCATGTACCAGTGTTTTATAAGTAACGAATATGATATGGTGCAAGCAACGTGTGAAATACAACTAGGAGGTACGTATGAACCTTTAAACTACCTTAATTAAGGTATATTATATACGTATTTTCGTGTCCAGAAATTACACCCTGAGTTTGGGTTGCCAGATGACACATCATACTCCTCAAACAGAATTGTTACTTTAAAATCAGATTGAAATGAAGGGCATGTACCAGTGTTTTATAAGTAACGAATATGATATGGTGCAAGCAACGTGTGAAATACAACTAGGGGGTACGTATGAACCTTAAAACTACCTTAATTAAGGTATATTATATACGTATTTTCGTGTCCAGAAATTACACCCAGAGTTTGGGTTGCCAGATGACACAAAGGGCATGTACCAGTGTTTTATAAGTAACGAATATGATATGGTGCAAGCAACGTGTGAAATACAACTAGGGGGTACGTATGAACCTTTAAACTACCCTAATTAAGGTATATTATATACGTATTTTCGTGTCCAGAAATTACACCCTGAGTCATACTCCTCAAACAGAATTGTTACTTTAAAGCCCAGTCGGCGGGTATCCTATCGAAACAATCACATGGGAAAAGGAAGGCAAACTGTTACCATTGGATATGAGACACAAAGTATTCCCCAACGGAGTTCTCAGGATACAGAATGTCAATAAGCTGACTGATTCAGGTAAGCTTCTACTATGACACACCCTGTATAGTACAGACAAGTGGTCGACCCGTCCTTTGTACGGGATAGGCGCGGCGTAAGAGGCATGACTTTGGAGCTCCGCCATTTTGAATCAAGATCAAATATGACAAATTTAAGCAGCCTATGTCACTCTCAGTACTCTTCTAAACAACCACAAAAAATTTCATCATAAACGGTCGAGCCGTTTTCTCCAAACAGAACAAAAAAAGGTCTATTTCAGTAACAGACAGGCAGACCAAGAACTTCTCACTATTTTATATTTCCAGCAAACCGGGATTCTCCCTTCGGTTCTTCCACCCAACTGATTTCTTGGTCTTCTTGTTACAGGCACCTATCTCTGTCAGGCCAAAAATCACGAGAAACAGTTCCATCGTCGCGATGTACAAGTGTATGTATCCACACCGCCCAAAATCCTGCCCATGCCTTCTGCCCTGGCTGGAATACTCAGAGAAGGTAAGCCCATATAAATATAATAGGAGTAAATCATATAAATCTGGCGAAATAAACCATCTAAGTACGAGAAAAGGTGAAACCATGTAATATAATAGGGGGTAAACCATGTAAAATCTAGGTAGATAAACCATCTAAATGTGTGCGGAGGCAAACCATTTAAATCTAATGGGCGATAACCCATCTAAATGTAAGAGGTAATCTATTTAGATCTAATAGGAAGAAAGCCATATAAATATGAGAGGCGGTGAACCATCTAAATATAAAAGCCTCGTGGGAACATTGGAGAACGTACTTAAATCGAGGAGCCACTAGTAGCGGCATTACCAGAGTAAAAAGATTGATGATGAATGAGAATCAACACTAAAGGAGGCATTTGGAAATGCTGTGGTACCCACAAAAGTTGTGAAAAAGCTCTGTGATTTACCACAAAAAATTCATGATTTGATTTTTTAAATACTTACTTAATTGAAGACTCAGTAACTTTGTGAAGGTCCATTTTAACTATTGGGTTGTATGGAAAACGAATACTACTTCCTTTCAAACTATTTTCTGATTATTTTTTAGCCCTTTCAAACCATTTCTGATTATTTTGTTAACCCTTTCAAACCATTTTATGATTGTTAACCCGTTCAAATTCTTCTCTTCAGGTCAGCGTGTAGCGCTCACTTGTCAAATCCTAGAGGGAGACCTCCCCCTCAGCTTCGAATGGAAGAAAGACGGCAAGCTCATACAGGGTGTCTCAACGTACGGTAACATACAGGGTGGCAGCAGTGTGGGGAGCTCGATAGTTATTCGCCGGGTGGATGAGTTCGCGTCGAGTTTGGTGATTGAGAAAATTCACTCGGTGCATTCTGGTGAGTATTTCCGTACTTTAAAAAAAGTGTTTTTTTTTTTTTTTAATCTGCTCATATACCTAAGTAGGTGAAAAGCCCCACTTTGGCCAATAAGATGAGTGGTTCACCGACGTTTTTATTTCGTAGCAATGCTACATTACTGCTACTGCTACAAAATAACTGCTACATTAGACTCATGTGGTCTGTGTCGTAGTATGCCTCTCATCAGATGGGCGAGAAGAGACACAATACTTCCCATTTAGGTGCTGGGTCGACACGAGAACACCAGAAAGTAACCCGTTGCAATATTTGCAGTCGAAAAACGAGTACAAATTTTTGTCGATGGTGGGATTCGAACCAGGGACCTTCTGCATGGCAAGCAAGAGCGTTACCACTGGGCTAACCGTGCCCCTTTAGGAATATTCCTTATATTATGTTCTAGATGTGCAATAAGAGAGGATTTTGCCGAAATTCAAACCGATCTCGAGATATGATTGATATTTCGTGGCAAAGCACAGGCAACCTGCTGCTAATATTAATAGTGGTTTTGTGCTATTTCTTTCACTTCATTTTATTGATTCCAGGGAACTACACGTGTCTGGTGAATAACAATGCAGGTCAAGATGAAGCCAGTGTACAACTCACAGTCAATGGTAAGTTAATACTATTTTAGCTACGAAAATCTTCAAAAGATTTACTAAAAAGAAAAAATTGTAAATTTCCTGAAAATTGGACGTTGGGAAAAGTGACTTTTTTATGGCTTAACGTCACTAGGTACCAATTGAACGAATCCAAATAGAAACTTTCTCATCGGACCTTTCAAGGTTGGTTCCGGAACGGCTGCCCTCCTTCTATCCTGTCTGCTTCTTTCTTCGCTCTCGAGACGATAAGACTTTAGCAGTAACAGTTCCCTTTATCAAACAAATCTAAACATCGTTCAAAGAGGAAATATGCCCCATCTGATAGAAGTGAGAAATTTGTTACATCCACAAACGATTTGTTCCCCAGTAGCTGCTAGCTATTTGTGGGTATGAACATCGGCACAACTTGTTATTCATTTGGTTAATTAGGTATCTAGCTACTCGCATACGTAGAGCTGGGTTTTATGGAAAAGGAATACAAAAGTGAAGTAGTATTCCCTTTTTCCATACAACCCAATAAATAGTTAAAATGGACCTTCACAAAGTTACTGAGTCTTCAATTAAATGATTATATTATCTCTTCGTTTCAGCTCCTCTATCTATTCAAATCACACCTCAGTTAGAAACGATAGACCTGGGGAAGGATGTGTCCATACACTGTAAGGTGTCCGGGTTTCCAGTGTCTTCTCAATCATTACTGTGGTAAGTACCCACCTTTGTGGCCGAGTGGTCAAGAGCACTGACTTTCACCCCGAAGGTGCTGGGTTCGAACCCCGGCCCGGGCGAAAATTTTCCAACCAGATTTTCCGTGTTGAGACGGGGTCGGCGTTTTTCGTCAGCCCTCGAGTTGATGCCGTTGGCACTCAACCTTTGCTAATTCTTTAGCAAGGCGAATTTCAAGCTGATATGGTCCCTGTTTAAAGTCCCCCAGTCAGACTAGGCTGGTCTACTCCCTGTTTAACGTCCCCCAGCAAGACAATTCCAGTTTCTTTCTATTCTATTTTCCTTCAGGTATCACAATGGTCAAATGCTCAATTCCAACGCAAATCGCCTCAAAATAAACCTGACTGATGAGAGACTTCTAATCCGAAATGTAGCCAAGGAGGACAAGGGCATGTACCAGTGTTTTATAAGTAACGAATATGATATGGTGCAAGCAACGTGTGAAATACAACTAGGAGGTACGTATGAACCTTTAAACTACCTTAATTAAGGTATATTATATACGTATTTTCGTGTCCAGAAATTACACCCTGAGTTTGGGTTGCCAGATGACACATCATACTCCTCAAACAGAATTGTTACTTTAAAATCAGATTGAAATGGACAGAATAGAATAAAAGAGAATATGTAGTTATTGGGATAGGGATGGTAACTTTATCTATGTTCCCCTTTTAAAAATTTCACGACTCGTCACTGATAGAGCCTCCTGTTTTATTTCAGACGCCAGTCCTGAACTGATATACAAATTCACAGACCAAACCCTGCAGCCAGGCCCGGCTTTGTCGCTCAAGTGGAAAGGTAGGTGGCACGCCGCCAATGCAGTGAAGCAGAAGTAATATTAGAGAAAGAGGAGTGCAATGAGGGGAAAGAAAGGTAGGTACCTACTACGTGAAGGAGGAGGACACAAATTATGAAGTGAATAAAAGGCGGGGTACAAAATTGATTTCTAATCTTTTTTGGGGTGGGATGGAGTTTGTTTTTTTTTGTGGCACTTGATTTATTTTGGGAGGAACGACTTGGCGGGGTCTTTTTTATGCCACGAAGTGGTATTTTTTGGGTTGAAATAGACAGAATAGAATAAAAGAGAATATGTAGTTATTGGGATAGGGATGGTAACTTTATCTATGTTCCCCATTCCCCTTTTGTTCTCTTCTCTTTCCTTTTCTTTCGCAGTAACAGTTGGTTCGATTTTGATTGGACCAATTGTTTGGTACTTATGATGAAATTTTAATTGCATAGTGCATACACCTACTTGTATGCTTGTCACATACGCCATTCTCCATTTAATAATACACCTCGATAAATTTTATTACTTGTCTTGGACTCGAATCACCAACCTCCAGATACGAAGTCCAACAAGTTACCTAACTTGATCCCAAAGGCAAGGTAAACCTTGACAAATGGAGTGTGCTTGAAGGCATGTTATGTGTTCCAATCTTCCAATCCACTACTTTATTAAACAAGTTGATCAAAACCACATACTATAGTGTGTCCAGATCAATGTGCCAGACATGTCACATGTGCAATGGTAGAGAATCTCTAAAAGGGGAAGCTACGCTCAAGTGTGAAGCTACGGGAAATCCTCCACCTCAGTTTGTCTGGACACTGGACGGATTCTCCATCCCTGAGAACACCAGGTAGATAACTGAACAGTAAAAAGGGATTTAAAAGCACTGTATAACTGCGCTCAAGTGTGAAGCTACGGGAAATCCTCCACCTCAGTTTGTCTGGACACTGGACGGATTCTCCATCCCTGAGAACACCAGGTAGATGACTGAACAATGAAAAGGGATTTAAAAGCACTGTATAACTTCACATACGCCATTCTCCATTTAATAATACACCTCGATAAATTTTATTACTTGTCTTGGACTCGAATCACCAACCTCCAGATACGAAGTTCAACAAGTTACCTAACTTGATCCCAAAGGCAAGGTAAACCTTGACAAATGGAGTGTGCTTGAAGGGAAGGCATGTTATGTGTTCCAATCTTCCAATTCACTACTTTATTAAACAAGTTGATCAAAACTAGAATAGAATAGAATATACCCTGTTCATACTGCCAGAATGAGACTGAAAAGTCCCTTTACTCCCGCAGTCTAAACACTCCCGGTCCCGGTTTTTAGAGACGAGGACTACATGCTACATACTAATACTACTTTGAATTATTGAATTTATCCTGTGTCATTCTGGCAACCCAAATTTTGGTCAGTCCGTCAGTAGTTCTTTTCCCTTTCAGGTGTAGAGGCTACGGAATACAAGGACTTCAGTTACGAGTCCAACGTTCGGCAACATGGCAATGGCTCGCTGGAGTTCCGCAGTGTAAGGATTTCCTGCAATCTGATTGGTTCCTTCATTTTGGGTTGATGACTCATTGCTGTCACATTGATCTGGATGAACTATAATACTAGGTACTTTGAATTTATCCTGTGTCATTTTGGCAACTCAAATTTTGGTCAGTCCGTCAGTAGTTCTTTTCCCTTTCAGGTGTAGAGGCTACGGAATACAAGGACTTCAGTTACGAGTCCAACGTCCGGCAACATGGCAATGGCTCGCTGGAGTTCCGCAATGTTGCCAAACTCAACCAAGGCCATTATCTGTGCGAGGCGAAGAACAATATCGGGTCGGGGATCAGCAAGGTCGTCTTTCTCAAGGTCAACTGTAAGTAGCGCGTGGGAGACCCGGGTTCGATTCCCGCGGAAGAAAAAAAAAACATTCGCGATTTATTAGCTTAATGACTAAATGGGAAATACCTATTCGTTTGCTCCAAAACCCAAGAATTTCAGGGGATTACAAGGTCAACTGTAAGTAGTTCAGATCGCCCGGATTCGATTCCCTACGAAAAAAGTAACTTGAGGCATACATATTGCACGCGGAAGTAACCATTCTTCCTCGTTTCCCAAGGAAGAATGGCCACTTGCTTTGTTATGCGACCCACTCAGCCTCTTATTAAAGTAAATTAAAATAAAAATAAGCGCTTTTTTTAACAAAAGGGTTTTACATCACTGCATACATAACTCCCAAGGTTTTTAATCTCTAGTAGCGCGGTCAGACTTTCTTGACTTCGCGGGGCGGAGAGTTACCGCGCTCCTTAAGGCGCTTATTTTCGCTATCCATTGTACACTAGCAGTTTTGGTTCAGACAAAAAATCTACAACCTCTATTTTCTTTTGCAGCGCCTCCACACTTTCCACAAAAAACGAAACACGTCACTGTACAGAAAGGGGAGAAAGCACATCTTCTGTGTAAGGCAGAGGGAGATAATCCACTGGAAATCCGATGGAAGAATGAAGGACAGAGGATATCGGAAGATGTAGATTCTAGGTAAGATTTTCTAGCTAGGGACGTTAAACAGAGAGTAGACTAGCTTCTGGCTGTGTAACTATTGAGAAGAACAGCTAACCCTAACCAGACTAGCTAGCTGATAGTTTCAAAGAACAAGCACAAGTCCTCACGATGGTTGACTGCGGTTCAGGACAAGCCAATTAAACATGGCTAGAGACCATCATCCCAGTGTATGGCAGATGTGAAACGATGGCGTATAATATCTCTAATAGCGCTGTCAAACTCTCTTGACTTGGCTGCCGCGCTCCTTAATATCTTTTCTTTCTTCTGTCGTCAACTCATCACCATTCGGCTAAAGCTGAAGCTGCTACATACAAACATTCTTCCTTATTTTTCGTAGATATACAATCAGAGAGCAAGTTCTAGAGGATGGCATGATTTCAGAGCTGGGTATAGCCAATGTGTTACGGCAGGATTCGGGAACGCTGTCCTGTTTAGCCACCAACTACCATGGTACGGCTGAGATGACCATTCAACTACTTGTACAAGGTAAATGACTCAGTATCATGGTAAATGTAAATGGTAAATGCAAGGTAAATGACACATTTTTTTCTAGTTAAGCAAGGTCTTTTTACTGAATTGTTACGCGCTCCTTAATATCTTTTCTTTCTTCTGTCGTCAACTCATCACCATTCGGCTAAAGCTGAAGCTGCTACATACAAACATTCTTCCTTATTTTTCGTAGATATACAATCAGAGAGCAAGTTCTAGAGGATGGCATGATTTCAGAGCTGGGTATAGCCAATGTGTTACGGCAGGATTCGGGAACGCTGTCCTGTTTAGCCACCAACTACCATGGTACGGCTGAGATGACCATTCAACTACTTGTACAAGGTAAATGACTCAGTATCATGGTAAATGTAAATGGTAAATGCAAGGTAAATGACACATTTTTTTCTAGTTAAGCAAGGTCTTTTTACTGAATTGTTACTTGTATGTATTATTCTTTAACCCATCAAATATACGAAACCTTGTTTAGACTGCTGGGGTAAAGGGACTTTTCAGTCCTATTCGGGCAGGATAAACAAGGTATATGCTATTCTATTCTATCATTTATTGTATCCATCTTCTTAAACAATTTTGTTTAACCGTCGTTTGGACACCATCGTCTGGACAATCGCACCCAAGACCTATGAAAATAAACAAGACCTTGTTTAGACTGCGGGACTAAAGGGACTTTTCCAGTCTCATTCTGGGAGGATAAACAAGGTGTATTTCATTCTATTCTATTCTACCTATTCTATTCTATCAAACTTTATTTTAAATATGTTTGATAGAGGGGACTGTAACGGCAAAGGTCTTATCGTCCCGAAATCGAAGAGAGAAGGAAGACGGGATAGGAGAAAGCCAGCCGTTCCGAGAACGAACAGTATCTGTTCGGGATAAAATCCGCCCCGGGTGGGAAACGAACCCGCGACCTAGCACTTACAAGGCAGACGCGCTATCAACCAAGCTAACTAGGCTGTTCTAAATGAATCACGGAAGTTAACGGGTGACTAATCGTCGTCTGGACAATCGCATGCTGATGGCTTCCTGGCCCCACTCAGGCTAGGTGAGGTTTATATGAGGAGGTGGTTAGCCGGTAGCTTGTCGCCAAATAAAGGTTAGAGATTCGTAGTAGCTTAACCCATCCTTTAGGGCTGTTCGCCCCTACACCTAGGCCAGAGAGCTCGCTCTGGGGTCTAATGAGGGATATTCAGGTACATAATTATGTTGTTGTACCCTACTTCCTGAGACGGACTTGACCATAGTCTCATTCAGGTACCCTCAAAAGAGCCAGTGTTATTGTCTGTGGCTTGACAGGGCTGGTTTTGTCTCAGTTTTACGTCCTCCAGCGAGACTAAATAAAGGTTACAACTCCCGTCACTAAAAACCTAACCAGTTATGCTGTGAAGTTAAACGTTTGGTGATTGAGAAGATTCACTCGGTGCATTCTGGTGAGTATTTCCGATGGAATCCGTACTTTAAAAAAAGGTATTTTTAAAAAAAAAAAAAATCTGCTCATATTCTTAAGTAGGTGAAAAGCCCCACTTTGGCCAAGAAGATGAGTGGTTCACCGACGTTTTTATTTCGTAGCAATGCTACATTACTGCTACTGCTACATTAGACTCATGTGGTGTGTGTCGTAGCATGCCCATCCCGTAGTATGCCTCTCATCAGATGGGCGATATGAGACACAATACTTCCCATTTAGGTGCTGGGTCGACACAAGAACACCAGAAAGTAACCCGTTGCAATATTTGCGGTCGAAAAACAAGTGCAAATTTTCGTCGATGGTGGAATTGGAAGGGACCTTCTGCATCCTACTTTCTGGTGTTCTCGTGTTGAGGGACCTTTTGCATGGCAAGCAAGAGCGTTACCACTGGGCTAACCGTGCCCCTTTAGGGATATTCCTAATATTATGTTCTAGATGTGCAATAAGAGAGGATTTTGCCGAAATTTAAACCGATCTCGAGATATGATTGATATTTCGTGGCAAAGCACAGGCAATCTGCTGCTAATATTACTAGTGGTTGACCCGTCCTTTGTACGGGATCACTGCGGTGTCGGGTTTTGTGCTATTTCTTTTATTTTACTTTATTCTTGATTCCAGGGAACTACACGTGTCTGGTGAATAACAATGCAGGTCAAGATGAAGCCAGTGTACAACTCACAGTCAATGGTAAGTTAATACTATTTTAGCTACGAAAATCTTCAAAAGATTTCCTGAAAAGAAAAATGGAAATTTCCTGAAAATTGGACGTTGGGAAAAGTGACTTTTTTTATGGTTTAACGTCACTAGGTACCAATTGAACGAATCAAAATAGAAACTTTCTCATCGGACCTTTCAAGGTTGGTTCCGTAAGGCCAGCCACTCACTATCAGGTAGACCCGACAGGCAAACCTGATCAGGTCTACCTGATAGTGAGTGGCTGGTCTAATTGCTCTTTTTCTGAGTTCCACAGTTCATTAGTTTACTCTATGTTTCAGTGCCACCGCGATGGACATTTGAGCCTCTGGACCAGAACATCAAGGCTGGCTATGACATTACGTTACACTGTCAAGCAGAGGGCTATCCCAAACCTAGCATAACCTGGAAGAAAGCAATGGGTAAGCTTAACTCTTGTGAGTCTTATATGCTTTACAAACCACCTCTCTTACCAAGCTATTAGGATAGGTTTACAATCACCTATCCTAACAAGCTATCAGGAATTGGCGTCTGAGACAGTTTTGTATAAAGGGACTATTCAGTCTCATCCTTCCCAAGGAAGAATGGCCACTTGCTTTGTTATGCGACCCACTCAGCCTCTTATTAAAGTAAATTAAAATAAAAATAAGCGCTTTTTTTTAACAAAAGGGTTTTACATCACTGCATAACTCCCAAGGTTTTCAATCTAGTAGCGCGGTCAGACTTTCTTGACTTCGCGGGGCGGAGAGCTACCGCGCTCCTTAATTTAGAATATTTAACGCTATCCATTGTACACTAGCAGTTTTGGTTCAGACAAAAAATCTACAACCTCTACTTTCTTTTGCAGCGCCTCCACACTTTCCACAAAAAACGAAACACGTCACTGTACAGAAAGGGGAGAAAGCACATCTTTTGTGTAAGGCAGAGGGAGATAATCCACTGGAAATCCGATGGAAGAATGAAGGACAGAGGATATCGGAAGATGTAGATTCTAGGTAAGATTTTCTAGCCAGGGACGTTAAACAGAGAGTAGACTAGCTTCTGGCTGTGCAACTATTGAGAAGAACAGCTAACCCTAACCAGCCTAACTAGCTGATAGTTTTAATTAAAAAGAACAAGTTTCTTTAAAGAACAAGCACAAGTCCTCACGATGTTGTTGTTGTTGTAGCGGCTTTAGCTTTCGCCTTGTGTAAGGCAGAGGGAGATAATCCACTGGAAATCCGATGGAAGAATGAAGGACAGAGAATATCGGAAGATGTAGATTCTAGGTAAGATTTTCTAGCTAGGGACGTTAAACAGAGAGTAGACTAGCTTCTGGCTGTGCAACTATTGAGAAGAACAGCTAACCCTAACCAGCTCGAACAGATATCTGAAAGAGTGTGAACCATACAAATACAAGAGAAGGTAAACCGTCTAAATCCAAGAGGAGAGAAACCATAGAAATGCAAAAGAAGATAAACCATCTAAATCTATCAGAAAGTAAACCAGTTAAATGTAATAAATAATATAACGAGGAAAAAGGTAATGATGATAGAAAGCCGGGTGGTGGTATTGGCATTAGCTTTATTGCTCCTTTTTACTTTCCTTATTCCATATGTATCTGCTATACACCGGGCTGATGGTCTCTAGCTCTAGCCATGTTAAATTGGCTGGCTCGTCCTGAACCGCAGTCAACCATCGTGACCATCCTCACGATGTATAATATCTCTAGTTATTCCATATCCTATAGGAAGGAAAGTAATGTAATCGGTTAATTTTTTCCCCTCTCCTATTCCAGTGCCATCTTTACCTCCAGAAAACATAGCCTGCTCCTCAGTTACATCAACCACGTTGAAAATTACATGGGAAACTGTGCCTAATGAAGCGAGGAATGGTATTATACAGGGGTACAAAGTCGTGTATTATCCTGCGGAAGATTGGTATGGTAAGTCTAATAATAATATTATGACCAGCTTTCTGTTTTCCTTAACCTTAAACTAATAAAAAAAAAAATAGGTATGACACCTATCTCACAGTATTTACTTCCCTACTACCCTTTTTGTCATTCCCTACTAATCCTATCCTGTCTTCCTTCTCTCTTCGATTTCGGGACGATAAGACCATAGCAGTTAAAGTTCCCTCTGTCAAACCTCTTTTAAAAAAATAATAATAATATTCCTTCATATTTTTTTCCCAGAATCTCTGGAGAGTGATACTAAAGACACTTCAAGTCTAAGTGCCTCGCTACAGGGTCTGGGGAAGTTCACCAATTACAGTATTCAAGTGATGGCTTTCACCCAAGCAGGCGATGGTACGCTTAGTGATGTGATCTTCTGCCGAACCTTGGAAGATGGTAAGAAACTTTTCTCAGGCCGGGGGCCACAAAGTTTAAACTAGGGTTAAGTTTAACTCTCGAATTAAGTAATCGGATCAAATCAAACTTACCTAAACGGAGTTTAAACTCACTAACCTGCCTCGGTGGTGTAGTGGTCAAGACGCTCGCCTGGTAAACAGGAGGGCGTGGGTTCAATCCCAGCCGAGGTATGGAATTTTATCCTCATATAATTTGAGAATTTGACCACAATAATAGTAGTAGCCTACTGCTGGAGTAAAGGGACTTTTCAGTCCTATGCGAGCAGTATAAATAAGCACTATTATTACTATTACTTTGTCACCCCGGGGGTTAGAGCTTTGATAGAGGGAACTGTAACTGCTAAGGTCTTATCGTCCCGAAAGCGAAGGTTTGATAGAGGAATACGTAGGTCAATAGAGGGATCTTCATTTGAGGGATTTTCATTTATTTTACTTCTAATTTACCTATCAATAAAATAAAAGTTTAAAAGTTCATTTAATATACCCATAAATTTAATCAAAATCTGATAAATGGACAGTTACGGCGAAGCAGATAGGTAAACTAAAAATATTTCTTAGTTCTATTCTATTCGAAGAACCACATAAGATCTTTAAAATTGCAGCACAGAGAAGAGAAAGAGCTAAAGCTATAAGAGCACCAAAATACATAGAGGATGAGAGCGGAAAACTTCTGACGAAAGAATCAGACATCTGTAAACGATGGAAGGAGTAATGTTTAAGTACAAAAATGTACTTAAACATTAATTACAAATAAATATTGTAAAAATGTACTTAAACATTAATTACAAGTAAATATTGTAAAAATGTACTTAAACATTAATTACAAATAAATATTGTAAAAATGTACTTAAACATTAATTACAAATAAATATTATTCTATTCTATTCTAGTCCTAAACAAAAGTGGACGCGGACGCGGCACACAAAGGATCAAGAAGAGACCTCCTTAACATGCTTAACTTCAATGGTCTTTTGTGAACTGGTGTATTCAACGTGAAATGCTAGATAAAATAATATTCCTGCCAGCTTAGTTAGCTTGGTTGGTAGTGCGTCTGCCTTGTAAGCGCTAGGCCGCGGGTTCGATTCCCGCCCAGGGCGGATTTGATTCTAAACAGATAAGGTTGAAATTCGTTAACATTGTCTTGAAAAAAAGGACTATCTATTATTGTGTTAAGCATACAAAGGAACGCCGGACACTATTGGAATCGGTATAAACAGTGCTTTATTTAAATTTATTTTTCAGTAGGAACAAGTATACAATAGTAAAAGTAGTTAAGTGAGTGCCTCCTACCTAGATAGTTAATTCGTCACTTATTGGTTGAGGTCTCGAACCAGGTCAAAACCAGCCTCAACTCCCAGATCAAGCAGTCCCCTTGGCTGATTAGAAAATCTCAGCCCAACAGTCCACCCAATCCGAGATTTAAACCCGTTTAAATATGAAAAAGCTAGGAAGAAGAAGAGTTTTAAGCATATTTAAATTCTTGTCACCCATGTTCTCCTCTTGGCTTGGGTGTAGGGGCAAACAGCCCCAATAGATAGGTTAAGCTTCAACGAATCTACAAATCTAAATGGGAAGTATTGTGTCAGTCCTCTTCCTCTATTTGTGAATATCATTTTTTCACACCACCTATTCCACCTAACCCTATGTACATAAACTACATTAGAAAATTGATAATCAATTCCTAGCATTTGATAACAAGATAACAATCATTATGAGAAAATTGACCATATTTTTCCCCCTTTCTTGCAGCTCCCAACGGTGCCCCCAGGGAGGTCACATCCGACCCCGGGGTGGTCGACCCCACCGAACTGCTCATCAAATGGAAAGCCCCACCCCGCGAATCTTGGAATGGGGTCCTACTCGGTTATGATGTGGGGTACCAGATTTCTTCCGGGTCCAGTCTGGCGCTTTCCTCCTATACACTGAAGTCTGTCGAATTAGGTAAGCTTCATAGTTCAATTTTTGGAGAGGTTCATTGGTGTACTTTAAGCTCACATCAATCACCCATGAATGCAGCACACTTAATTACTTGCCCTGCCGTGGAAGCCAGCAATGATATTGTAGGAAAATATTGGGACACGCGTAGGAAAATGACATAATAATCAATTCCTTTGCATTAGTAAACAACAACAACACCAACAACAACAACTTTTTGTTTTCAGACAACCAGTATGAGGGCGAGCTTCGTATCCCAGGTTTAACCCCGTACACCAAGTATGCCATCGTGGTACGCGGGTACAATAGCGTAGGCAAAGGCCCCTTCTCGGAGCCTTTCATAGCCAGGACCAACGAGGGAGGTGAGTGTAAATCGAGACTCGTTTCCTGAATGGAACAATGTTTTGACCACATCACATGCCTTCAGGCACAATCCATTTGTCGAGGGTCTAGGTTTTCGTTGCCCTTGGGATCAATTTAATTTGAAGAAACAATTTCGTAGGCAACCCGCTTGGCACTCTCTCGTGGTATGTGAATGAGAAGCCTCTAGCCTTGGATACAGTCGGTATGAGACTTCAGGTAAGAAGGTTCGGGGGTTCGATACTCGAGGAAAGTATTTTTATTATTAGTATTATTTTAAGTTTTAATGCCCCTCCATCGTTTTTATTTCGTAGCAGAGAATGTCCTAGTGGTCAAGTTCCTTGACATTTGACAACAACATTATTTCCTAGCAATGAAACAACTGCTACATTAGACTCGAGTGGTCTGATAAACAAGGATATGTTCTATTCTATACCTCCATATTTCTAGCTTATTCCTATCTGTTTTAGAAATTTCATTATTCTTCCTCTGATTTTCAGCTCAAGGATCACGGTGGTCTGGTAATCAAGGAGATCCAATATTCAGACCAAAAGAACTACACTTGTAAAGTAGAGAACAATCATGGCTCAGATGAAATTACCTACAGTGTTATCGTCAGAGGTAAATAAAATTGAACTTTATACTAGAACAATTACTTTTCATTGATGAGATTGGGAACCGGCTCTGCGAAAATTGTTTTAGAAATTTCATTATTCTTCCTCTGATTTTCAGCTCAAGGATCACGGTGGTCTGGTAATCAAGGAGATCCAATATTCAGACCAGAAGAACTACACTTGTAAAGTAGAGAACAATCATGGCTCAGATGAAATTACCTACAGTGTTATAGTCAGAGGTAAATTGAACTTTATACTAGAACAATTACTTTTCATTGATGAGATTGGGAACCGGCTCTGCGAAAAGACAGGTGACGTTAAGGCGAAATCCTTCCTCTACCAAAGGATTGGTTTGGCCGTACAGCGCGGGAATGGGGCAAGTGTGGAGGGGACCTTCCCAGCTGGAGACAGATTTGACGAGGTGTTTGGCTTGTAATCTTAAATTACTATGTTTTAAAATTGTAAAAAAAAAGAACAAGGTTGTTTTAATAATCTTTTTTTATTTGTATTAATTAAAGTGTTCTTACAAATACAAATAAATAAAAAGATTATTAAAACAACCTTGTTATGACAAGCTTTAGGAAAGTTTATTCGTAAGGCATACCACATTATCAGGTAGACCTGACAGAGACAGGTACGCCTGAACAAGTCTACCTGATACCTGACCCCAGCCACTCACTGTCAGATAGAACTCACAGGCGGACCTGTTCAGGCGTACCTGTTAGGTCTACCTGATTGTGAGTGGCCGGCTAAAGACTGATATGAGAATATTTTACGCTACTGACACATTTCCAATTATGCATAAGCTAAGAAAACTCGTCCTCAAGTGAACACTAAGGCGGATTTCACATCTAGACTGCAACTTGGAGTATACGGCAGTTTTCATGTTGATAGCTACATAGTCTTATGGGCCTGTTCACACTTAAACTTTAAGTTCAAGTGTGAACAGGCCCAAAAGAGTCATAAGACTATGTAGCTATCAACATGAAAACTGCCGTATACTGCGCTTTTACTTAGGTAACTGAGAGGTATTGATTTTTCTAAGGCCAGTCACTTACTATCAGGTTGACCTGACAGCTACTCCATTGTCCTCACGAGGCTGAGTGCACCCTGAAATTCAAGCACAGAGCCGAAAACACTTACGACTCTTCCGCAAATCAAACTTGGACCTCCAGCCTTGGAACTTTCTGCATGGCAAGCAAGCGCGTTACCACTGGGCTAACCATGAACCGTGGTTTGGTTAGCTACTGAATGTGATGATGCAAATTAAAAACTTTTTGATGCAAATTAAAAAAAAAAATGAGATGAGATGATGCAAATTAAAAAAAAAATATTATTGTAATAAAATGTTACAATTTAAGGGAATTACTAATATTGTTTCTACTCTCTACTGTTTTTCGCTTTCCAGTGCCAGCCAAAATCGTTTCGTTCTCTCAAACCATCGTGACACCTTACAAGTTAAACGTCAGCCTGGATTGTAAACACGTAGGCAACCCGCTTGGCACTCTCTCGTGGTATGTGAATGAGAAGTCTCTAGCCTTGGATACAGTCGGTATGAGACTTCAGGTAAGACGGTCCGGGGGTTCGATACTCGAGGAAACTATTTTTATTATTAGTATTATTTTAAGTTTTAATGCCCCTCCATCGTTTTTATTTCGTAGCAGAGAATGTCCTAGTATGGACGTTAGGAGGAAATGAAGAAATAGGACAGGAGAGGAGATGGAGAGGAGGAGAAGGAGAAGGATAAGGAAATGGGGGAGAAAAAGAAGAGGAAGGAGGAGGAGGAGGAGGCCAATTCTCGGAACTTCTAATGCACAATACTCAGGCATATGATATGAATCTTACGTCTTACCATGTTGGACTAAAGATTTGCTGCGATATCAAAACCTATAAATTAGGTGCCTGGACTTTGACATACATTTCGCTCTAAAATTGGGCACTGGTCTCATAATTTGTCCTCAAAGTGGTAGGGCTAGATCTACCCATTAGCACCATACACAGAACCCACTCAGAGACTTTAGGTATCAAGGGTCCCAAAGGTGTGCTAAGCTCCACGAATCTACCCACAAAAAAATTGAACAGGGTCTCAGCTTCACCACAAAGTTAACAGAGTAAACTGTAAAACTCACCACCGCAAAGTCCTTCTTCAGCAGATGCTCCCGATATTTACACGTGATGCTGTAGTTATACGAACTGTCCAGAAGGCAGCCATGGTACGCATCTGGCCGACAGTCAGCGAATCCGTTCGGGGTATCATAGCTGACGACACCGAACGGTAAGTTCTTCGGGTCCTGCCCGATGGCGGTGTTGAAGAGGGTCATCTGAACGATGGGTAGGAGGAACACAAAGGCGACGAAACTGTGGAAGGCAAAAGAGGTTGGAGGATATTTTAGGAGGTGATTGTGGAAACTGTTCATTTTATTTTTATACCTGCAAATTGATGGACTTTCTGAAGCAATGGCATATATTCTTCCTCTCCCCCCTCAAGGTTTCGCCTGAGGCTCCTTGTGAGTCAATACTCGGGCAATTCCCACTCCAACTGGGCTGTGATGTGGGAAATACGCCAGTATTCTGAGTCTGTTTTGGACTGTTTCATACGTTATTGCTTGCATTAGAACGTCTACGACTCTAACTCTACACTATTGTCGTCCAACTTTTTACCCCCAGTTCGGCAAAATCCTTTGATCTTATCTTCTTTATATTGGTTTCATTGGATATCAATGGATATTAATGTCGACGCACTTCTCAACAGAAACGAAATTTTTAGAACTGAGGGGGAAAACTCACATATGTTCTCGTTTGAGGAGGTACAGGTTCTTCATTACTTGCGCTTTGAATCGACTGGGTAGGAACCATGTGTTATCTGCTAGGGTGACAGGAGGTCGCGGTCCAACCGGGTAAGCTTTGGGTTCGATAGCCTGAAAAAAAGTCGGAATTGAATAATTTGCATTTACATGTTATGCTCCACTCGTAGTCGTAGTACCTTATTCTCACTCCTCTGGTAGGTAGTTTGTTTTAACAGAATACTTCGTACTGACAGAGGCACCTCCTATGGAGATAAAGTAGAGATGTATTTATAGGTCTGTGCTCTTTCCAGCACTTATGCTCTTAGCATCCTGTGCCCTAAATCACCAAAGTATGGAAAAGTATTTACAATTCCATATTTCGATATGATTCGTCCAAATTCAAAATTCTGCTTTTCCATTGGCTATTACACTTGTAAGATACTTTTCCATACTTTGGTGATTTAGGGCACTGGTGAGAAAAACCTCTGTGGTGTCGCACTAGGCTTGGAAATGTTTTTGCCAACTCTGAGAATCAAAACCCGGGGTTATCCAACAAACCCTTATCACGGACCGTGCCCCTGTCTTCAAGTAGTCTCAATTTTGTTTCACAGTGCCTCCAGAACCTCCAGAATTGATCGTGGTCGCTCAAGAACTAGATGCCTTACATTTGAAATGGACAGACAGGGTAGAATCCAGTATCCCTATACTAGGCAAGTAAATAGGTTCTGTCAGTGTGTAACTATTAAAGTTTTTTTCCAAGAGGTTTGACAGAGGGAACTGTAACTGCTAACGTCTTATCGTCCCGAAATCGAAGAGAGAAGGAAGACAGGATAGGAGAAAGCCAGCCGTTCCGAGAACGAACACTATCCCTTCAGGATAAAATTGCCCCGGACGGGAATCGAACCTGCGCCCTAGCGCTTACAAAGCAGACGCTCTATCTTCCGAGCTAACTAGGCTGGACTAAAAAGTAAAAACCTAACCAGTTATGCACATTATACAGTGAAGTTATGCGATAAAATTTATATGTGACCACTGATCAGGTTATACGATAAACTTAATATGTTATGTAAATGTAATGTAAATAAATGCAGTTTCTTTGTGTTATTATGTCACAACTTTGGTGCTCACTGCAGCACTGTAGGATTTTCCCAATATCTCAATAATTCTAAAATCCAATGTTTACCTACCATGCTGGCACCGGTCGCTATGCGCATTATATTATTTCTTCCAATCCTTGACATTTGACAACAACATTATTTCCTAGCAATGAAACAACTGCTACATTAGACTCGAGTGGTCTGATAAACATTGATCAAAACAAACTCCCCAACCCTTGGTTCAATAGAGCATACCTTTCCCTGCTTAAATCCTGTACGCTTACTCTCCCGCAAAGACACAACGTACTGATTATACCAATGTTTCCAAAACGTATTCAAATGGGCGTTACCCTTCTTCCAAAACTGTACCAAGTTCTGGAAAGTAGTCGATTTTCCAGTCTTAGTATCATAACTTTCTTGCTCTGGTATGAGAACATCTCGTTTCAAACCAAGGAAATGGTTAGGAGTAATGACTAAATCCTCGTATTTCAGGGTTGACTGAAAGTTTTCGAGAGCCAGATCGTCTTCAGATATGTTTGCAATTTGTTCTTGTGGTAGTGGTTGGATAGAGGGAGCTGCTGCCCCGAGAGCGAAAAGAGAAGAAAGCCAGAATAGATAGTCGAAAGCCAGGGGTTCCAAAGATGAACCTTAATATCACTTTGTTTATGTCCAGGTTATACGATAAACTTAATATGTTATGTCCAGGTTATATGATAAACTTAATATGTTATGTCCAGGTTATACGATAAACTTAATATGTTATGTCCAGGTTATACGATAAACTTAATATGTTATGTCCAGGTTATACGATAAACTACAAGCGGGATCACGGGGACTGGGAAGAAGTTCACATACCCAGGATCCAAGGCCGAGTCCAGAACACCAACACCTACCTTCTCGAAAACCTCTGGTGTGGAACAAGCTATCAGCTCTACATCACCGCTCACAATCGAATAGGCACGGGCCTGCCCTGTGATATTGTACATACACGGACCAAAGGCACTGGTAAGTTTTTTTTGCAGGCTACATAACGCTACATTGTACACACAACGGACCAAAGGCACGGATAAGACCTTTGTGAAAGTTCTTTTTGCAGGCTACCTAACGCGGCTCACAATCGAATAGGCACGGGCCTGCCCTGTGATATTGTACATACACGGACCAAAGGCACGGGTAAGTTTGAGAAAGTTCTTTTTGTAGGCCACCTAACGCTACATTGTACACACAACGGACCCAAGGCACGGGTAAGTTTGAGAAAGTTCTTTTTGTAGGCTACCTAACGCTGGTGTGGAACAAGCTATCAGCTGTACATCACCGCCCACACAGGCTACCTAACGCTACATTGTACACACAACGGACCAAAGGCACGGGTAAGTTTGAGAAAGTTCTTTTTGTAGGCTACCTAACGCTGGTGTGGAACAAGCTATCAGCTGTACATCACCGCCCACAATCGAATAGGGACGGGCCTACCCTGTGATATTGTACATACACGGACCAAAGGCACTGGTAAGTTCTTTTTGCAGGCTACATAACGCTACATTGTACACACATCGGACCAAAGGCACGGATAAGACCTTTGTGAAAGTTCTTTTTGCAGGCTACCTAACGCTACAACCCCTAGAATAGGCACGAGCCTACCCTGTGATATTGTACATACACGGACCAAAGGCACTGGTAAGTTAGAATAGAATATACCCTGTTTATACTGCCAGAATCAGACTGAAAAGTCTCTTTACTCCAGTAGTCTAAACAAGGTCTTCATGTCTTTGGTACAGAAAAGTTTTCTAATTTATAAACAAATAAAGAACCTTGCTTACGTTTTCTAGGTAAGTTACGTGAATATCTACAATGAGGGCTGGGATAAGTTCCAAAAACCCATGAAACTGTATTTCGTATTAATATAGGCCGGGCGGTGTGGCGCTTCGAACTCTTGCAAGTTGTGTTCAAAAATAATCCAACGCCAGCCTAGTTAACTTGGTTGATAGCGCGTCTGCCTTGTAAGCAAGTTGACGCGACGGTTCATTTTACGCCAGGGGCGGATTTTACCCTGAACAGGTAAAGTTCGTTCTCGGAACGGCTGACTTTCTCCTAATTTTTCTTCCCTTCTCCTTTCGTTTTCGGGGCAATAGAACTTGACAGTTACAGTTCCTCCATGATACCTCATTTAATAAAATAAATTAATAAACCCAATCTTTCATTTTTTTCCAGTGCCCATAGCGCCCAGTGTTCATCAAATCCTCACGTACAACTCGTCCGCCGTGTCCATCTGGCTAGACGCGTGGGGTGACGGCGGCTGTCCGATGCTATACCACGTGATCGAATACAAACAACACGGAGTCGCGTTACCTTGGCAACCGCCCAGGACGGTTCAGCCGTCGGAGCGTGTGTATACGATAGGGAATTTGGCCCCCGGCACTGCCTATCTGGTAAGTTTGAGAAAGTTCTTTTTGTAGGCTACCTAACGCTGGTGTGGAACAAGCTATCAGCTGTACATCACCGCCCATGATCGAATAGGGACGGGCCTACCCTGTGATATTGTACATACACGGACCAAAGGCACTGGTAAGTTCTTTTTGCAGGCTACATAACGCTACATTGTACACACATCGGACCAAAGGCACGGATAAGACCTTTGTGAAAGTTCTTTTTGCAGGCTACCTAACGCTACAACCCCTAGAATAGGCACGAGCCTACCCTGTGATATTGTACATACACGGACCAAAGGCACTGGTAAGTTAGAATAGAATATACCCTGTTTATACTGCCAGAATCAGACTGAAAAGTCTCTTTACTCCAGTAGTCTAAACAAGGTCTTCATGTCTTTGGTACAGAAAAGTTTTCTAATTTATAAACAAATAAAGAACCTTGCTTACGTTTTCTAGGTAAGTTACGTGAATATCTACAATGAGGGCTGGGATAAGTTCCAAAAACCCATGAAACTGTATTTCGTATTAATATAGGCCGGGCGGTGTGGCGCTTCGAACTCTTGCAAGTTGTGTTCAAAAATAATCCAACGCCAGCCTAGTTAACTTGGTTGATAGCGCGTCTGCCTTGTAAGCAAGTTGACGCGACGGTTCATTTTACGCCAGGGGCGGATTTTACCCTGAACAGGTAAAGTTCGTTCTCGGAACGGCTGACTTTCTCCTAATTTTTCTTCCCTTCTCCTTTCGTTTTCGGGGCAATAGAACTTGACAGTTACAGTTCCTCCATGATACCTCATTTAATAAAATAAATTAATAAACCCAATCTTTCATTTTTTTTTTCCAGTGCCCATAGCGCCCAGTGTTCATCAAATCCTCACGTACAACTCCTCCGCCGTGTCCATCTGGCTAGACGCGTGGGGTGACGGCGGCTGTCCGATGCTATACCACGTGATCGAATACAAACAACACGGAGTCGCGTTACCTTGGCAACCGCCCAGGACGGTTCAGCCGTCGGAGCGTGTGTATACGATAGGGAATTTGGCCCCCGGCACTGCCTATCAGATCCGGGCGACGGCCCATAACAATATTGGAGCTACGGCTCTGGTGTATAACTTCACTACGCTTACGCTGGAAGGAGGTAAGATTTCTAGGGCCGACCCAACCCCCCCCCTGTCCGAAATACATTGGGAGTTCTGTCTAAACTTGGAAGAACGAAGATGTTGATGTCAAAACTCAGAAACAAGGAACGTCTTATATTTTCAACAATAAAATTTTACAAACTTGGAGCTGGAGCAGATCGATATTTTAAAATTTCAAGACTGAGAAAAAATCTAAACCCTGTCAACTATTTGGTTGCCATGGCAGTATCTATGGAGACAAAACTCGCGTTCGCGACAGGGGGGGACTTGTGGCTTTTAGGATAATCCACGGAAGCGAGTAATGCACCCAAATGACCTAATAGTCAACTCCGAGCATTTGAAAACAACAACAACACCAACACCAACAGCAATTTACTTTTCTATTTTACAGCGGATATATACGCAGCATTCAGAGCAAGCAGCATAGAGAGTGCAATGACCAATTTCCTCGCAACAGGCAATGTGTCTGCGGGCAAAAACTCCACGCTACAACTCATGCAAGCGTCAGGTAAGGCATTTGGTATCACACTCGGCTTGCATGCCGGAGGTCCCGGGTTCGACTCCCGGCGGGGTAGAAGTTTTTTCCGCTCTTTGCTGTGCTTGGATTTCGGGGTGTTCTCCGCCTCGTGAGGACAATTGAATTGACTATCTACTTTTATCGAGTGGTGGCATTACCAGCGTAAAAAGATTATTGAAATATGGAAATTGATTGCAAAGGAGGCACTAAAGACACTTGGTA
Organism: Diaphorina citri; assembly: GCF_000475195.1. NCBI lineage: Eukaryota > Metazoa > Arthropoda > Insecta > Hemiptera > Psyllidae > Diaphorina > Diaphorina citri. The sequence continues at coordinate 4,492 of NW_007379177.1, read as the reverse complement.
ATCCTGTGATATCCACTAAAGTTGTGAAAAAGCTCTTACCACAGATAAGTTGAGATTGATTTGATTGAGAGATTATATTCTACTCTACTCTAACTCTTATGTATCAATCGCTTATCTTCCCCCATTCTCCTCAGGTTTTGTCATAATGGCCGAGAACATCAATCGAATGCGATACATGTCTCACTTCAGGGCCGTACACAGAGGTTCCTATTTCCAGGAGATGCGCTCCTCGGAACCCAGACAGCTTAGGACGGATGCCTGGGGGTTCATTTGTCCCGTGCACACCCCTGATGGGACCCCGTGTGGTCTGCTCAATCATTTGACCACTAATTGTCAGGTAATGGGACTTTGCTGGTTTTCTCGTGTTCACCTAGCCCTTAAAATGGAAAGAATTGTGTGGCATTTTTTTTTTTTTTTATATATAGTTATTTTATCGATTAGTACATTGTCACATTTATCCATTGTGTGCGGCCCGACGATAAGCGGCACGACACCTACATGTATATCAATGTACTTATCCTGTTCTGTACGTACGGACAAGTGAGTCCGTTCTATATCCAACGTCTTGGGCTGAGCTGAACCAAAAGTATAAATGTTCGTCTTACAAACCTGCTCACTTACCAAACCCAGGGCTTTGAATAACCGCTTAGTAATGTACGTCTGGGTGGAACCGCTGTCAAATATAGCGCGTATAGTTGTAGATTTATTCTTCTGCTTATTCATAACTGTAATAGTGGCCGTTTGTAAATAAACGTAACTATAGCGTTCTTCCTTTGAGCACAGGTTTGTCTCATTACTCACCAGAGTACTATTACTCGGTATCTCATTCTGATTTGGCTGTGAGGGCGCGTCTTCCTCATTACTTACATGATCATCATGACTGCAATAGTTACTCGTTACTCGTAGTAATTTTCTCACCTTTGAAATACATAGGACAAATAGCTCGATGATGTGCACCTGTTCTCTTACAATGATAACATTTGTATCGCGTCAATAAATAGCACTTACTTTTCACATGCCCTTTTCGTAGGCACAGGCAACACAAACCTTTGTCCTCAATCAGTTTCTGCCTACTTTCCATCGACGCGTACATATTGCAGAGACTAGAATAATGTTCTTGGCCACAAAATACACACAATAACTTTGACTCGTTATTATCGCTTGCTCCCGTAGCAAGTGTCCCCCTCCCCTCGAGCTTAATTTTTGTCCTTTACTGTAAGGCTAGACTCCAAAAATTTGGAGCATTCCTGACGTAAAGGGTTGAAAAAGCTGCTATCTCACTGGTTGATTGCCCTGAAAAAATTATGAATTATTTGTGGTAAAGCCGGTCTTTTTCACAACTTTTGTGGATATCACAGCATTACCAAATGTCTCCTTTACTATCAATTCTCATCTACTCGTATCATCAATCTTCATAATGTTCGTTCTCGGAACGGCTGGTTTTCTCCTATCCTGTCTGTCTTCCTTCTCTCTTCGATTTCGGGACGATAAGACCATAGCAGTTACAGTTCCCTTTGTCAAACCTCTAAAAAAAAAATCTTTTTACATTGGTAATGCCGGCCACTAAATTGTCACATTCCATTCTGAAGAATCAAAATGGCGGCGCTTCAAAGTCGTGCCTCTTACGCCGCACTGATCCTGTACAAAGGACGGGTCAACCATTGAAGCTAAAAAGAAAAATTCGGGACGATAAGACCATAGCAGTTACAGTTCCCTTTGTCAAACCTCGAAAAAAAAATCTTTTTACATTGGTAATGCCGGCCACTAAATTGTCACATTCCATTCTGAAGAATGAAAATGGCGGCGCTTCAAAGTCGTGCCTCTTACGCCGCACTGATCCTGTACAAAGGACGGGTCAACCACTGAAGCTAAAAATAAATTTGGTAAAACCCATCCCTAAACTAACATTTCTTCTCTCTCTCTCCCTCCCTACAGGTACAATCCCACCCAACCAGTTTGACCCCGAGTTGTTATTGTAATCAGGCGCAGCTGAGTGAGCTAACCTAGGGCTTGTTGAGAGGCTGACGAAAAAGGCCGACGCCGTCTGAACAGGAGAAAAGATGAAGAAGAAAAAGGAGGAGGAGGAGGAGGAGGAGGAGGAGAAGAAGAAGAAGAAGAAGAAAAAGAAGAAAAAAGGAGAAGAAGAGTTAGAAAAATGATAATAATGAAGACTCAAGTTTCTGCATAGAAGACAAAAATAAAAGAGATTTATTTAGTACAAGTGTCAAACTGTAACAAAAGAGGCCACAAAAAAGGCCTTATTGGGTTCGATTCCCGCCCGAGGCGAACTTTGTGCTCAACAAAGATAAGGTTCGTTCTCGAAATTTTTTCTCCTTCGATTTCGGAACGATAAAACCTCTTTTGTTATAGTTCCTTCTGTCAAGGATTTCAAATTCAATTATTAACTTATTAATTTATTAACTTATTAACTTATATGACTTTTTTATCTACGGTGGAGTCCAACACATGCAACCGCACATTGGACTCCACTTACACTTAACATATTTTTTTTACAAAGAAAATTAATTAATACCATCCTTCACTTTCTTGTTTATATTTGTTTCAGTAATTTTCTGCAAATTTATTTGTAAAAATAAAATAAAAAAAAAGTATTATTAAAAAAAAAATGTATTCTATCCCATTTCTATTCTATTCTATTCCAGGTTATATCGAGGACATCTGTCCATACGCGACATTCCAGTTGTCCAAGTCTCCCGCCTCAATATCCAGCCCGTACGAAGAGTCAACATACAGTGGTAATGTGTATAGCGGCCCTTACCATTCTGTACGTGGTACGTTCGTGTATCATCAGCCCAAGACCCCCAGTGTGGACTATAAACTGAGACATGTAAGTTTATATGGGCAGCCGTTCCAAGAACGAACCGAGAACCATCAGCCCGAGAACGAACGAAAAAAATGGAACAACTTGTTCTAAGCTGACAGTCTAAATAAATGTAAATGCAGTTTCTTTGTGTTATTATATCACAACTTTGGTGCTCACTGCAGCATTGTAGGATTTTTCCCAATATCTCAATAATCCTAACATCCAATGTTTACCTACCATGCTGGCACCGGTCGCTATGCGCATTTATATGTCATAGCTACTCATTTTCCTCGACCTAAGTATTTAGACTGCCACAAACAACGTAAGTATTTAGACTGCCACAAACGACCTAAGTATTTAGACTGCCACAAACAACGTAAGTATTTAGACTGCCACAAACAACGTAAGTATTTAGACTGCCACAAACAACGTAAGTATTTAGACTGCCACAAACAACGTAAGTATTTAGACTGCCACAAACAACGTGAGTATTTAGACTGCCACAAACAACGTAAGTATTTAAACTGCCGCAAACAACGTAAGTATTTAGACTGCCACAAACAACGTAAGTATTTAGACTGCCACAAACAACGTAAGTATTTAGACTGTCCTTCTAATTGGACTGCCATCTCTCTATGTGTTCTACTTGTACTGCCACAAACAACGTAAGTATTTAGAATGCCAAGATTTTTTGTTATTAATTTTTATATTATACAGAGCTTCCCTCTCACTCTAGCTGGCTCTCTTCTCTCTTCCTGTTCTTCTCTCTCCTTCTAATCGGACTGCCATCTCTCTATGTGTTCTACTTGTACTGCCACAAACAACGTAAGTATTTAGACTGACTCAGACAGTCTAAATAAAGCACTACTTATACTTTATCTTATTCGTTTAGGATAAAAGTCGCCTCGGGTAGTACTCGAATCCGTGACCCAGCGCTTACAAGGCAGACGCGCTACCATCCAGACTAACTAAGCTGGCTAAAACTTGTAAAGGTATAAACACACTACCACCACGTCACCTGAACTAGGTAACTAGGGATAGACTGCCACAAACAACGTGAGTATTTAGACTGCCACAAACAACGTAAGTATTTAGACTGCCACAAACAACGTAAGTATTTAGACTGCCACAAACAACGTAAGTATTTAGACTGCCACAAACAACGTAAGTATTGAGACTGCCACAAACAACGTAAGTATTTAGACTGCCACAAACAACGTAAGTATTTAGACTGCCACAAACATTGTGAGTATTTAAACTGCCACAAACAACGTGAGTATTTAAACTGCCGGTTTGGTGACGTAACGTGATAGTGGTGTGGCTGTCCTGAACGAGATCACCTACAATATTATGGGAAACTTTGAACTACATCTTTCTGACTCCCCATGAGATCACGTGACGTGATAGTAGTGTGTTTCTACCTTTATTTACTGCGTTCACGCAACTAAACTAAATATTGTACCTATGTGTTTTGATTTTTGATTTCAGGTGAGGGAGCCAGAGTATACCAAAGTGAGAAGACAAGGGGGTAAACTGAGAGATCCCCATTCAGAAAGCCAAGGTGAGTAAGACTCCGAGCTTCATATTAACTTTTAAAAGTCAGCTCCCATGGCGTAGTGGTCACTGCACTCGCCTTGCACGCGGGAGACCCGGGTTCGATTCCCGGCG
>NW_007379176.1:55411-64480 GCF_000475195.1 Diaphorina citri | reverse complement strand
ATGTCATGCCCCCACCCCTTTGCTTTCTTATCTCCGAGTCACTTTTCACACGTCTCTGCTTTCGACCAGTTCCTTAGGATCCTGTGCTGTCTCCAGGAAGAATTTTGTGCCAGGTGCTTCTGGGACGTGAATCTCATGTTACGAGGTAAGCGAAATATTTGAGGATATAGGTATTTATGTAATCTGATTTATTACACAGACATTTAACCTAACCCTATATCTAGGTAATACACTGGTCACTGCTCATTTGTGACAGCTAATTTTTGTAGCAATTTTCCATTGACGTGACTTCTGAACAAGTAGGTACCTACCAAAAAAATAAATACCTACCTAATAATAACATTTTTTAACTACTTTCCTTATCCTATAGGAAGGAAAGTAATGTAATCGGGTCACATTTTCGATGGTCAGTTTTTGATGCCAAAACACGTTTTGAGGTACCTAGAGCCTAAACCAAAGTTTCAGCCATTGGTCCGTGTGTGTACATATCTGTGTGTCTGTCTGTCTGTCTGTCTGTGTGTCTGCCTGTCTGTAAACAAAATAGGAGAAAACCAGTCGTTCCGAGAACGAACCTCATCTGTTCAGTATAAAATTCGCCCGTCAATAAGGTTTTGATTTGGCGTTTCATTGTTGGAGCTATTTTGCAATTCTGAAGCTTTTTAAACAATGCAATCAGTTCATTTGAGTCAAACCCAAATTGGGAAATAACGGCCGCCTTGTTTCTTGAGCTCTTGGATTCTCGGAAGAGTCTTAGAATGTCACTTTTTGGGATACTAGATTTATTCTCGATGAGGCAGGACTCAAGGGCTTCCAAGAACTCTTCTTGAAATTCTGTTTCAACTCTTACCTTCTTCTCCATATTGTTTGTGGCCTCAACTGAGGGATGAACTCGTTTGGCCCGTTTCTTTTCATCTTGTTCCATGGGCTCATTGGGTAATTCATCAGCCTGGCTTTGGTCAGCTGAAGGTACAGGGGTCAGGTCTTGGGTACTCATTGTCTCGGAGGGGATATTTCCGTCCAGAGGTTTTAATTCGGATTCCTGGAAGAGATCAATATTGGCAGGAGGAGAGAAGGAAATGGTAGGTTGTTTCAGCTCTGGGAAGAAGGAGGGAGCAAATAAATCAGGGGATGAGGAGGAAGAAGTAGGGGGGGACACCTTATCTTGTAGTTCAGGGGTTTTTTCGACTTCAGGCTCTTTAGTGAGTCTATCCTGGGCGGGATGTTGTGATCTGTTGGGGCACATTCTAACTGCATGTCCCTCTTGACCACACGAATAACATTTCATGTTGTCAACAGTGAGATAGATAGTGTTGGTTTCGCCATTCTGGGTAACTGTAATAGAGTTAGGAACCGCATCCTTGTCTTGTACGAAAATCTGACGCCTGTAGGAGAAAATGTGACTCAATCTCTCGTCACGGAGGCCAGAGTGTACATAAGTCATTGGGGAAACAGGGTGAGCATATTTTGAAATCTCCGCGTACAGGACATCATTGGTGATGCTAGGGTTTACATGATTAAACAGGATTTTAAACCCAGGGTTTACCAACTTTTTCACAGGGAACTTTTCGCCATTGATAAGGACATGATCATGGTCCTGGATGAAGGATTCTACCAGTTCCTCGTTCATCAGATGCATAATCATGCGCTGACCGGTTTTCCCACCATACACGATATTTTTGAATCCAACGATTTCACCAACCGCAATGAAGTACTTATCAACTGTGGTTGCCTCATCGTTAGGGAGAACTATTGCACACTTCTTTGATAAGACCAAGGGCTCAGCATGATTGCTGGAAGAAAACTTGGAGGAAAACTTGTGTTTATACTCGCGCGAAACACCAGAAACACCGGGAGAATTTTCGGATGTGAACAGGGAGCCATAAGAACGGGGAGCGGACATTTTTCCGGGAAATGTGAAAACTGTTTCAATAGAGCGAAACGAAAATCGATAGGAGAACGGGACGCTTTATTAGAGCGAAAAACTCAGGCAAGCGGACGTGGGCTACTTCTCATAAACAATCTTGGTTGCCATGGTAACCAGGGAAGATTTTCACAGCGTAGGAGCTAAAGTTGGACACTTAGAACGTCTTTAAAGCGTTAAAAAATGAGATTTCTTATGAAATTACACAACTAGGGCAAAGAATAGCCCTTAAAAAGTCACTATGCAAAAAATCTTGCAAAAAAACTCACAAAAACCAATAAAAAACTGGCAAAAACTGAGGACGAAAAACAGGAAAGGCGCACTGTTTACAAGTCAGGAGGGGAATGTATTCAGACGATATGAAAATCAGGATCACTGTTTTCTTAGCTGTTCAGCAAGAGCTTAATAAGCTAGGGCCCTAGTTCTAATAGAACGGTAGGGTTGCTCAGGCAAGGCACTCACTATCAGGTAGACCTGACAGGAACAGTTATAATATTCAGGTGACTTGGAAGGGGGTTTAATATTTAATATTTAATATCGGGTTTTGTTCTAAATAATATTTAGAACAAAACCCGATACCCGATAGGTACCTACGATATGATGTGTTCACTTGGCATCTCCACTAATATTTTATTTCTTGCACATTGCATACTAAATGTATTTATTTTCAGCTTTTGTGTAGGTACATAGGTAATGTGTTTTGGTTATCCGTCATGTTATCAGGAAGTGCAAAATCTCACTACTATGATCGGTACGTTATCATTATGGGGAAAAAAGTCGAAATAGAGCTTCCAAATAACGGACCCCTCAGCCGCCCGAACGGAAAAGAAAAACTCGAAAGTTTTCCGAGAGGGGTGTTACCCAACATTGTTCCCGTCGACCAATGAGAACTCAGAACGGGGGGGTTATCCATGTCATGCCCCCACCCCTTTGCTTTCTTATCTCCGAGTCACTTTTCACACGTCTCTGCTTTCGACCAGTTCCTTAGGATCCTGTGCTGTCTCCAGGAAGAATTTTGTGCCAGGTGCTTCTGGGACGTGAATCTCATGTTACGAGGTAAGCGAAATATTTGAGGATATATTTATGTAATCTGATTTATTACACAGACTTTTAACCTAACCCTATATCTAGGTAATACACTGGTCACTGCTCATTTGTGACAGCTCCTTAGCAATTTTCCATTGACGTGACCTCTGAACAAGTAGGCACCTACCAAAAAAAAAAAAAATACCTACCTAATAATAACGTTTTTTAACCTTGTTTTATTTTATTTTTTATTTTTAAGCATGACTTTTTTGGTAAAGGTCGTAGAGGTTTTTTTGCATGATTTACCTCTGTAGTTTGGTCCTATAAGTAGGTACCTATGTATTATAGATAAGTTCGTTCTCGGAACGGCAGGCTTCGTCCTGTCCTGTCCTCCTCTCTTTTATCACATACTCAAGAAGCTTTTAGCAGTTACGTACGTACCTACCTACACAAAATGACTTCCATCTGCCACAACACATTTTTTTTATTATTATTAATTATTCACAATTGTTCTCAAAATAATGGGACAAGCGGTCGGACCATATTTTTCTTATTCTGGATAGAGATTTTTTTTATTTTAGGTGCTTCAACATTTTGATGTCCTTCGCATTCTTCAAATTAAATTTAACATTTCAATTTTTGAACCGCGATGTAATATTAGGGAAGGAACAATACTTACATACATAGGTACAGCAAAGGTCTGATATCATAAGGGTGGTCTTGTCAACAAGTGCGATAAAAGAACGGGGGGGATGCACTTAACAAAGTTACGTCCTCACTTAAACTCTGGATACTTTGTCACCACATAGAAGTATTAGTGATTAAGTGTAGTGCCCTCGACAAGTGTCAGAAACACTGGGCAAGTTCCCATCAATTGTTTGCTCAGAGAGCCTCTCTGTTTTCATAAGGGACTCATAGTATTTGCTCAGTAATTTCATTCATACTACACCACCTACAACCCCCCCCTTCCCCTCCTCTAATTCATCCCCTCTTTTAATGAGGGGCTTGAACCCCTCGTTATTTCGGGCACTTCTCGGTATTGTTATTATTTTACTATGATTTTTACCTTGTACCTCTGTAAAATAGATAGGTTCTGGTAACTTTCTAATCGTAACTGTATGTACGAGTAGGTAATCCTGATTTGGAATTGCCTTAGCCCGTCTACACACGGAGTTACTGAAAAGGAAAAGGAACTGATTAGTAACTCGAATTACCAACTGGTTTACTTTAGTGAAAAATTGTCAACAAGTGCGATAAAAGAACGGGGGGGATGCACTTAACAAAGTTACGTCCTCACTTAAACTCTGGATACTTTGTCACCACATAGGAGTATTAGTGATTAAGTGTAGTGCCCTCGACAAGTGTCAGAAACACTGGGCAAGTTCCCATCAATTAGTTTTGTTTGCTCAGGGAGCCTCTCTGTTTTCATAAGGGACTCATAATATTTGCTCAGTAATTTCATTCATACTACACCACCTACAAAACCCCCCCTTCCCCTCTTCTAATTCATCCCCTCTTTTAATGAGGGGCTTGAACCCCTCGTTATTTCGGGCACTTCTCGGTATTGTTATTATTTTACTATGATTTTTACATTGTACCTCTGTAAAATAGATAGGTTCTGGTAACTTTCTAATCGTAACTGTATGTACGAGTAATCCTGATTTAGAATTGCCTTAGCCCGTCTACACACGGAGCTACTGAAAAGGAAAAGGAACTGATTAGTAACTCAAATTACCAACTGGTTTACTTTAGTGAAAAAATTCCCAATGAAATGTACTTTCACTCACACTCTTGAGTGGAAGGTAACCACTAGGCGACGTTAACGCCGGAGGCTTTCTCTACCACCTAACCCTTAGAGCTCCAATATTATGTGGTCAAATTCTCAAATAAATGAGGATGAAATTCCATACCTCGGCTGGGATTGAACCCACGCCCTCCTGTTTATCAGGAGAGCGTCTTGACCACTACGCCACTAAGGCCATTATGTGGTCAAATTCTCAAATAAATGAGGATGAAATTCCATACCTCGGCTGGGATTGAACCCACGCCCTCCTGTTTATCAGGAGAGGGTATTAACCACTACGCCACTAAGGCAGGTCCAAATAAGACAGGTCTTTTGACATTCCTACATCATTTGACTCTTAACCATTCATAGTACAATCCCCATGTCGCTTCATGTGGTCAAATTCTCAAATAAATGAGGATGAAATTCCATACCTCGGCTGGGATTGAACCCACGCCCTCCTGTTTATCAGGAGAGCGTATTGACCACTACGCCACTAAGGCAGGTCCAAATAAGACAGGTCTTTTGACATTCCTACATCATTTGACTCTTAACCATTGATAGAACAATCTCCATGTCGCTTGTTTCCCATATTAGCGGTTCAACACGAGAGAGCGCCCCGGAGTCATGGCATCTCCACCAACACCTCCAGTAACTCGTCCTATTCCGTGACGTCACAACTTAGCTCCTCCACCTTCATGTTTCCAGGGAGCTTCATTTTGCCCCCGTCCTCTAACACGCTGACCTCCAACAATCTGTTTGCCCAGTCCTGCCAGTTTGGTAAGATTCCCTCTATATGGATCAGCTATTTTCACTTTCCTTATCCTATAGGAAAAAAAGTAATGTAATTGGGTCAATTTTTTCTCTTTGGAGTAACTAAGTTGGAATGAAAATCGTTCGTTCTTCAACGTTCTTTAAACGAACTCGTTCAACGAATATAACCAAGCTTTTCGGGACGTTCTCGGTGCGTTCTTAAAGAAGCTTGTTTAGGTTACTCTTTGGTAAATTAAACAGAAATCCCTATTTTGGAGACAATTTTGAAACGTATGGTGCTGCCAAAATCCTAAAATACCGCTTGGGTAGCTTGAGCTTGTAATGTATAGGTAACCATACTTCCAGGAATCGGGTACAGGATGCAAATTGAAGTCCGAGCCCGGCAAGGAAATTTGTCTTCGATAATTTACATGACAATTATGTCTTTTCAGTCAACTTTCCCCTGTCACCTAGTCCACTTTTGTCTCAATGGAACAGACTCCACTCTTCTCTTCAGAACAAAGTTATGATTGCAGACGACCAAGTGACCAGTTCGGAAGAAATTCAAGCGCAGATAAACGCAGGTAAGAATTTTGGACAGGCCCTAAATTGTACCTACTGAGGTATAATTACTGTGTTGTAATTGAGACATCTCCAGGAGTGCAATGAGGGTAAAGAAAGGTAGGTGGCACGCCGCCAATGCAGTGAAGCAGAAGTAATATTAAAGGAAAGTGAAGTGCAATGAGGGGAAAGAAAGGTAGGTACTACGTGAAGGAGGTGATCAAATTCTCCTTCTGGAAGAGGCTTGGTGTGACCTGTTTGTCCTGAATGCTGCACAGTGTTGTTTCTACGTTAGTCAAGGTAATTTTACCATTCCACCTTTTGGCCAACCATCTAACAATACCTACATACCTACGGACTTTTTTCTTAAGAGGTTGGATGGAAGGAACTGTAACTGCCGAGGTCTTATTGTCCCGAAATCGAAGAGAGAAGGAAGATAGGATAGGAGACAGAGAATTCGTATCTTTTAGTAAAAATATTACCCAAATTCCACTTTTTATTCCCAGATATCATCAACTCAAGTCTGTCCTATTACCAGTCGAATTCCGACAAGTATCAAATGGAAATTGCAATAAATAGTTTGTCCTGAATGCTGCACAGTGTTGTTTCTACGTTAGTCAAGGTAATTCTACCATTCCACCTTTTGGTCAACCATCTAACAATACAGTAACTACTGCTGAGGTCTTATAGTCTCGAAATCGAAGAGAGAAGGAAGATAGGATAGGAGACAGAAAATTCGTATCTTTTAGTAAAAATATGTAAAAATCTTATCCAAATTCCACTTTTTATTCCCAGATATCATCAACTCATGTCTGTCCTATTACCAGTCGAATTTCGACAAGTATCAAATGGAAATTGCAATAAATCGACTCAAATTCGTGACTTCTAAATTCAGTTCTATGAACGTGGACCATACGGAATTTGCCTGCCTGAAAGCGTTGCTACTTTTCAAACCAGGTAAGTAATCAAGAATTTTTTTTTTTTTCAAGGGGTTTGATAGAGAGAACTATACCTGCTAAGGTCTTATCATCCCGAAAGCAAAGAAAGAAGGAAAACAGGATAGGTCCTTCCGAGAACGAACATTATCCGTTCGGGATAAAATCCGCCCCGGGCGGGAATTGTACCAGCGGACTAGCGCTTAGAAGGTAGACGCGCTACCAAGCAAGCTAACTAGGCTGGCGTGAACGGTTCAGTCGACATTGATCGACGGCCGGTCGACTATGTGGACACACCAAGACTTTTTATCTTCAACTATAAAGGTCTTTAAGACTTCCATTTTTACTTTCCTTGTATTCTATAGGTAGGAAAGTAATGTTCTAAGAATAAAGCGTTGCTACTTTTCAAACCAGGTAAGTAATCAAGAAATCTTTTTTTTTTTTTCTTTTTTTTTTAATAGGTTTGATAGAGAGAGCTGTACCTGCTAAGGTCTTATCGTCCCGAAAGCAAAGAGAGAAGGAAGACAGGATAGGTCCTTCCGAGAACGAACATTATCCATTCGGAATAAAATCCGCCCCGGCCGGGAATCGTACCAGCGGACTAGCGCTTACAAGGTAGACGCGTTACCAACCAAGCTAACTAGACTGGCGTGAACGGTTCAGTCGACATTGATCGACGGCCGGTCGACTATGTGGACAGGTAGTCGTCTTTAAGTCTTTCCATTTTTACTTTCCTTGTATTCTATAGGTAGGAAAGTAATGTTCTAAGACATTTTTCTTGTTTTTCCTTTGTCCCCCAGACTGCCCGGGTCTCACTGAGGTCGCTCACTTGGAATGTCTTCAAGATCAAACCCTACAAATGCTCCTCGACTATTGCTCCAACAAGGGCAAATCCCGGTTCGGAAAACTGCTGCTCCTCCTACCATACGTTTCTTCCCTGAACAAATTCTGCATCCAGGATATTTTCTTCAAGAAAACCGTCGGCAATGTTCCCATTGAAAACGTCATCACCGAAATGATTCGACATGGATTGCTCATCTGAATTTGAGAAGAGATCTTCACATGCTTTTGTTTTTGAAATGTCTGTTGTATGTTTGTATATGGGTCAACTATTGGAACTAACTTTTGATTCCAATGATCAAGAGAAGATTCTGCGTATCGGCAATGTTCCCATTGAAAACGTCATCACCGAAATGATTCGACATGGATTGCTCATCTGAATTTGAGAAGAGATCTTCACATGCTTTCGTTTTTGAAATGTCTGTTGTATGTTTGCATATGGGTCAAATATTGGAACTAACTTTTGATTCCAATGATCAAGAGAAGATTCTGCGTATGTATCCCCGAATTTGTCCATTCAGCGGAAAAAATTGTCACTCCGCAAATTGGCATTTACAAAGTGAGTAATCACGAAAATACGAAATGTTCTTTTTTTTATCTCTCATTGAGCGAATTTAGCAAGGGACCCTAAAATATTTATTTGTCTACAAGAAGGTATACCTACCTAAGTAAATATTTTGATATTGATGTAACGTGATTTACGCATAATACAGAACAGAATGCTGTAAATAAAATTGTACAACTGTGAAAATACCTAAACTCTACTGTTGACTCGGTTCATATTTTATTCGTGTTTTTCATTTTTATTACGTAGGTATCTATCTACCTATTCCAGATCAATGAGTGCTATTTCTAGCTAAAACTACGTGCAGATTATAAATTTTAGGAAATAGGTACATATCCTACAAGTAGTACATGTTCACTTTCTTGGAAAAAAGAAGTCTAACCGCGATTTTAGTGCTAGAGATCCAGCCAATCTAGTTAACTAGTAGGTACTCCTGCATTGTAAGGTGTAAGCGCTAGGTCGCGCGTTTGATCCCCGCCCGGGGCGAGCTTTATTCTAAACAGTTAATGTTCGTTCTCGAAACGGCTGACTTTCTCCTATCTCATCTTACTCTCTTCGATTTACAATTTGCAATACAATAAGTATGACCTCCGTTGTTACAGTTCCCTCAATCAGAGTTCGACTTAAAAAAAAAAAAAAAAAAAAAAAAAAAAAAAAAACCGCGCCAAAAACCAAAAAAAAAAAA
>NW_007379176.1:49376-54617 GCF_000475195.1 Diaphorina citri | reverse complement strand
TTTTTAAATTAACCCGTCTTTTTTTTTTTTTTTTTTTTTGAAACTGAGTGCACGCCGAACTAGACGGTTTCCCGTCCATATACCTACCAAGCAACCCCGATGTTTCTTAACTTTAAGTACCCATCGGGAACGGGAACATTCAACATCATAGGATTTGACAAAAAAAAAAAATGATTTTAAAAGTGATAAAACGCCCTTTTATTGAGCATTTATTTTAAGAGGGAACTAGCATCTTGGGTCTTTGCCTCCTAAAAAAAAAAACGCAATGTTTTGGTCAAAAATAAGGGACGGGAATTTAGTAGCATTTTATTGTTAAGGTATCTATTATCATTGATCTTGTAATGTTCTAGTAAGATGAAGTTGTTGGTCGGCACCGCAATTTTATTGGTTGTCGGAATAGAGGAGAGTTTCGCACATCATTGCCATGGAGTCCGAAAAAATTGCATCCCGGAAACTGTGAGTTTAATACCTACCTATTATTGACAAGTTTCGTAGGTGGGTGTCCTATAACCTATAACCATGTGGTTCCTATGTAATAGTATGTTAACCACGTGTCATTTACAATCTAATACCTATGATTAACAAAAATACCTCCCTAACTAGGTATTTATGTATTTTCTGTAGAAAATTACATTTTTTACGGGTTACCACTTTTGTAGTACCTACCCATACCTACCTACAAGTATTAAACCACACAGGCACAATTACTTAAAGTTCCATAGGGTGCCTTGGTATTGGTAGATTCAAAGATATCGGAGATAAGTAGGTACCTACCTAGAATTTGACCAACATTTTCGTTTCAGCCCAAAGGAACCTGGCTGTTGGCATTCGCTACTCCAATAGCAGGAGGAAATGGAAGCAGCAGCTCTTGGTTTGGCAAATACTCGTGCGGGCTATTCAGTGAGTAATGTCCCTAAGTCCCCAATTCCTCATCCATGAAATTGGTCCTGTTAAGTTAGAGAAAATGCGGGGATATAAAAATATAAGTAGGTAATCATGTAGGTACTGGCGTAAGCCTAGAGGTTGACCGTCATTTGGCTCGTATTATTCAGAAGAAGAAAAAGTAAAAAAAAATCAGGTATAGGTAGATGGGGACTTTATTTCCATGTAGGTAGGTATGTGTATTTACGCTTACAAATGGTTACCTATACTTATACCTACATATATATTTATACTTTTATAAGTATGTCAATGTGTAGATACACCTACTGACAGATAAATAGGTTTTCTCACATAAAAAGAGATCATTTTTTGCTTCCCAAATGCTTCTCTATTCAGCGAACAGTAGCATTTAGGATTATCTCGTTCTTTTCCTGTCATATCAGTGCTAGATACCTACAGGTAGGTAATTTTGTACCTTCTTACAGATAATTGCTGGGGTTGCAGATGTACTACCATGGTGCTGGATGAGTGTGATGATAACAACAGGAAATTGAGTGGATACATCACCTCGTACAACGATTTGTAAGTACATACATACCTATTACATTACAATCCTATTTACTGGTTTAAGTAGAATGGCGGCGTACATAAACAATTTGGCATAACCCAAACAAATCGCCCCCGGAATCCTCAGGGATCCCATCGGGATCTCCTTTCCCAACAGGAAATTGAGTGGATACATCACCTCGTACAACGATTTGTAAGTACATACTTACATACCTATTACATTACAATCCTATCTACTGATTTAAGTAGAATGGCGGCGTACATAAACAATTTGGCATAACCCAAACAAATCGCCCCCGGAATCCTTAGGGATTCCATCGGGATCCTTTCCTTCGGGATACTGGGAGATTAACTCCCGGTCCACCACTAGACCACTACTTAACCACTCGTACTAAATCTTTTCCTTTCAAAGAGTTTTGATAGAGGGAACTGTCGTCGGTGGTCTTATCGTCCTGAAATCGAAGAGAAAAGGACAATATAGGAGAAAGCCACCAGTTCCTAGAACGAACCTCAAGTGTCAGGATGAAGTACGTCCCGAGCGGGAATCCAACCTGCCACCTAGCGCTTACAAGGCAGGCGCGCTAAACTTCTGGTTAGATACTTACTTCTCAAGAATGATAATAAACTGAATATTAAACAAATTAGGTAGGTACATAGGTACTGATTTTCTCTAATCACGATCGAATAAACGACGGGATAAAAAATTCCCGGAGGGACGGGCCCAGCTTGTTATGTACGGAATAAAGATGGTTCCTAAAGTCGACTAGCGAGGTGAGATTAAATGTGAGGAGGCGGGTATCTTGGAACCAAATGGAGGATTATAAAACTATTATGTCTTTCATTATTTTTTCAGCTGAAAAGAACTTCAACTGGATTCTAGTGGATACGGATCAGAAAACCTACTACGTGATGTTGATCTGTGACACGCTTGATAGCTACACATGTAAGTAACAGACCAAACACATACTTTGCCTAGGCCCACGTAAAAATGCAGCATTTTTTCGCGTTTCGTGCCTACTTCGCAAAGTTACATCTCTCTGCCTGCAGCCTGCCGATCGATTGCGATCGAACGTGATGTAGAGACACTTCAAGATAGACCGGACCGACTTCAAGGACATTGCTATTGATCCATACTGCATGATGGACTTTAACCTAAAGGTGTGTCCACACATATAGGTAGTCGACTGGCCATCGATCCATGTCAATCGACGTTTGCCTTGTAAGCGCTAGGTCGCGTTTGCCTTGTAAGCGCTAGGTCGCAGAAGCTGGCCCGAACCCATGGATCGATGGCCAGTCGACCTATAGTCGACTGGCCATCGATCCATGTCAATCGACGGCCGGTCGACTGTCTTTGTGGAGAGACCTCGAGATTCAGTCTATATTCTCATTATACTTACTCGTATAGCTATCCTATATTTATTTCAGGTTCAAAAGGACCTCCTTTAACCTAAAGGTGTGTCCACCTGTCCACACATAGGTAGTCGACTGGCCATCGATCCATGTCAATCGACGGCCGGTCGACTGTCTTTGTGGAGACACCTTAAGATTCAGTCTCTATATCCTCATTATACTTACTCGTATAGCTATCCTATATTTATTTCAGGTTCAAAAGGACCTTTGGTTTTGATTTTCTTCCGTCACAAGGACAACTTCAAGTGTGACCGTCTCAGTTCCTACCCGAACATAGTGGAATCCCTCAAGAAGTATGACCTAGGTCCAGACAAGATTGATTACAAGTATATCCCACAGGATGAATGCTCCAATTATTACGGAGATGTCAAGGAGATCAAGAAAATACAGTGGTGTGGCTGTGGAGACCAAGATTGAACTGGCTGTCGAGTTAGAATAGAATAGAATATACCTTATTTTATCCTGCTGGGATAGGACTGAAAAGTCCCTTTACTCCAGCAGTCTCATTAATCAGGATTCGAGGGATCTGAGAGTACTTTGCCCAAATCCAACACCTTTTTGAGCATCGAACTGAGAACAGTTCGTGAAACTGTGTTCAATTGTTCACCCATCATATTGAACCTGCCTCGAAATCAAATAACCCTCTGTCGTCAACGAAAATCAACAAATCTGTCCGATTTTAGCATCGTCAAAATGTACACAAGTGTTTCGGCTGTCACATTGACAAACCCATTAATCAGCAGCAGTCTAAACAAGGTTTCGTTTATTTTATGGGTTTAGGTACCTATAATACCTACACTACATTATTTGGTTTGGGGGGAGGGGGGGGGATATCAATTCTTCGAAAATCAAAATGATATACCTACCTAGAACCTACACCTAACTACTGATATGTATTATGAAATTAAGATAATATCTATACCTACCTACCTACCTATACCTACCTACTGTTTTGCTCGGTCAAATTACAAGTGCGAGATTACGTACAGTAAGTAGGTAGTAGGTACCTAGGAACCAAAATTGTGAGAGGTAAAATTGGTAGGAATACTTTGAAAGTTGAGACTCGAGAAAGCCAAAATCACCTATATGTATGTAATGTATAGGTACCTAACTAGGAACCAAAATTGTGAGAGGTAAAATTGGTAGGAATACTTTGAAAGTTGAGACTCGAGAAAGCCAAAATCACCTATATGTATGTAACGTATAGGTACCTAACTAAGTATAAGCGTCAATATCTCTCTTTCGTTGTTAATACCAAGTACCAAGATAAATTTATTAAAATGAGATTTTCAAAATGGTCGTCGTACGTTTTTTTCTTTCGATGCCTACACAGCCGTTCCGAGAACGAACATTATCCCATCAGGGGAATTGGACCCCCGGCCTAGCGCTTACAAGGCCGACGCGCTACCAACCAAAACCAAGATAATATTAGGCTGGCGGCTCGAAGTTTGTGTACCTAGTACCTACCTCCTATCCCACAGCCATGAATATCGTCAACATTCGGAACGGACTCTAATACTTCTATACGTTATGGATAACGTGTAGAATAACCATGATGTTTGCCAACCTCCGGAACGGAGACGGCACCTCAAGAAGAAGAAGAAGAAGAAGAAGAAGAAGAAGAAGAAGAAGAAGAAGAAGAAGAAGAAGAAGAAGAAGAAGAAGAAGAAATAAAGAAAATGACCGAAAAGTGGACGTCCAAAGCGGAATCTCTTTGGTTTTAAACATAACCCTTAAGTTCATACCGTATCACATATTATGATACATGAACTTCTCGGTACCACTGCTGCGCTTTGCCCAAATCCAACACCTTTTTGAGCATCGAACTGAGAACAGTTCGTGAAACTGTCGTGTCTGAAATTTGTAACCTGAACAATTCTAGGTAAGATGTCTGAAAATAAGAATAGAATATGTACATATACCTTGTTTATCCTGCTGGGATAATACTGAAAAATCCCTTTGCCCCGTATTTAGTAAGAGACTTTGCCCAAATCCAACACCTTTTTGAGCATCGAACTGAGAACAGTTCGTGAAACTGTCGTGTCTGAAATTTGTAACCTGAACAATTTAAGGTAAGATGTCTGAAAATAAGAATAAAATATGTATACCTTGTTTATCCTGCTGGGATAATACTGAAAAATCCCTTTGCCCCGTATTTATCTTACTTTTTATTTTTGGTGTAAAAAGTAAGTAAACCTACCTATAACAACTAACAAACCTAAGGTCCTATCGGTTTTTAAATCAACTCGTTTTTTTTTTTTTTTTTTTTGAAACTGAGTGCACGCCGAACTAGACGGTTTCCCGTCCATATACCTACCAAGCAACCCCGATGTTTCTTAACTTTAAGTACCCATCGGGAACGGGAACATTCAACATCATAGG
>NW_007379176.1:0-49098 GCF_000475195.1 Diaphorina citri | reverse complement strand
CTTTTTTTTTTTTTTTTTTTTTTTTTTTTTGCCGTGCCACCTTGTGATATGAATTGTGAGTGATAGTGTGCAGGTACACATTATTCCTCGAAAATACATAGGTATCAATAGATAGATGTGGTATTACAATACATATTACATACTAAATAGTTAAAAAAAAAACTTCTTAGGGAAAAATGACACATCCACCACAAATGCCACAATAGTGGATGTGCCATTTTGTCCTGCACCCCTTATCGAACCCGGGACCTCTGGTGTTCAAGGCTAGTGTCAAAACCAAATGTCAGCCCACAGCAATCACCCCAGGTCTGATTGAAATACTGACGAAAAACGCCGACCCCGTCTGAACACGGGAAAAGGCAAAGAAAAAGAAGAAGCTGGGGTAAAGGGACTTTTCAGTCTTATTCGGACAGAATGAACAAGGTACTATATTTATTATTATTATTATTAATTATTATTATTATTATTATTATTATTGACCTTAGAATATATCCACAGAGATGTAGAGTCCGCTAAGCTGCGGGGACCAACGGCACGGCTCCGCGGGTCAAAGTTTTTACTACCTACATACGAGAAAAAATATGGAAAGAAGCTCTTTAAACATTTAATGAATTGGTGATTTTTCGTTTCTTCACCATTCCAGCCGGTTTCAGAGAAAACACTGAAAACCATAAAAAAATTGGGACACCCTGACTTTTATACTCGAATGTCTCAGCCTTTGAGAACAAAACAAGCACGACTGTCCCCCACGCAAGAAATCAGCGGAAATCAATATAATAACGAAATTTATTCAGAAATCCCAACATTATTCGGAAGGTTTATTTACTTTGCATTATAGGTATGTTATATGTATTTCTATCATGCATGAGCAAACAATGAAAAAACCGGGAGCCCAGCAACTTTAGAGGTAAACGTATTATTCCATAAACATCGAATTTATCCGCCATTTTGATTTCCGTTATAAAAAGAAGACAAACAAAGTCCTTCTATGTTCATGTAACTACCTATGTCTAATATCAATAAAGAACATGTTTTTTTTTTCTATGTACATTTATATTTTATAACCTATGTAGGTAGATATTTACCTATGAACAAATTTTCGTCGTAAAAATCGTTTCTGTCCATATATATGAACATTGTACTCCTTGTATGATTACCACTGTCGTCATTAGAAGGAATAGAAGGAAAAGTATCACGGAAGTCATATCAACGGCCTTTTTCGGCTTTTGTAATTTTTAAATTGTACCTATCAACTTATACTTAATATTGAGAAGAAGTTCCTTACCTAGACTAGGATCGAACCCTAGCCCTCCTGATTACCAGGACCAGACGTCTTGACCATTACACCACCGAGGCAGTAGGTAGGTAGGTACTGTCGAAGTTGAATTTTGTAGTGGTCAACTTCAGTACCAAATGGAGAACATTAGGTAGAAAAGAACCATCCACAAAGGGCAATTTTATTGCCTTATTTTTTTTTTTTAAGATGAGTGTTCCACCGCCGTTTTTATTTCGTAGCAATGGAACAACTGTTACATTAGACGCTTGTGGCGTGAGTTAACATGCCCATATCCGGTGGCCTCTCATCAGATGGGCGAGAAGAGACACAATACTTCCCATTTAGGTGCTGGGTCAACACGAGAACACCAGAAAGTAGTAAATGTTTTCCTTTCAAAGAGTTTTGATAGAGGGAACTGTCATCGGTGGTCTTATCGTACTGAAATCGAAGAGAAAAGGACAATATAGGAGAAAGCCACCAGTTCCTAGAACGAACCTCAAGTGTCAGAATGAAGTACGTCCCGAGCGGGAATCCAACCTGCCACCTAGCGCTTACAAGGCAGGCGCGCTAAACTTCTCGTTAGATATCTACTTAACATCTAAAGCTGTGTTCACTGTTCACACATACTCGTAGCCGATGGCCGTCGGTCGACAAGGTGAATCTACAAATGTTGTCGAGGCAGTGTGGACGGTTTCAGTCGACATCGATCGATGGCCGTCGGCTATGTGTAGACACAGCTTAACATTTGACCTTTTTTTTTTTTTTTCAGCTCCGGTGTTATAAGCATCAAACAATTCGAATCCAAGGTGGGAAATTTCGAGGGAACCAGTGGCTACCAAGCCTCCATCAAGGGCTGTAAGTGGAAATGATACAATTAGTTGTAACTTGTAAACCGCGGGTTCGATTCCCGCAGATATGACATTTCGGCTGACTTGAAGCCTTTTTTAGGTTTATTTCTGAGACATCGAATTTTGGCACTTTCTCAAGCCTCTAGTACACAAGCTGCGACTTTTTCTCATGATCAGATCAGATCGTACATTAGATTGCACATGCACAATGTTGAACGATTTATCATAAAATCTAATCGTATGATCAGGTGATAACGTGTAGCTTTAACTCTAATTTCTTCTAAGGAGGGGGGAGAAAAAAGCTTTTGAAACTCCATCAGATAGTCCAAATACTCAGTAACTTCTTTACACATTTGACTCCACATTTTATTTTCAGCTTGGTGAAAAAGATCAAATTCTCCTTCTGGAAGAGGCTTGGTGTGACCTGTTTGTCCTGAATGCTGCACAGTGTTGTTTCTACGTTAGTCAAGGTAATTCTACAATTCCACCTTTTGGTCAACCATCTAACAATACATACCTACGGACTTTTTTCTTAAGAGGTTCGATGGAAGGAATTTTGTAACTGCCAAGGTCTTATTGATTTTGGCACTTTCTCAAGCCTCTAGTACACAAGCTGCGACTTTTTCTCATGATCAGATCAGATCGTACATTAGATTGCACATGCACAGTTTTGTCACATTTATCATAAAATCTAATCGTATGATCAGGTGATAACGTGTAGCTTTAACTCTAATTTCTTCTAAGGAGGGGGGAGAAAAAAGCTTTTGAAACTCCATCAGATAGTCCAAATACTCAGTAACTTCTTTACACATTTGACTCCACATTTTATTTTCAGCTTGGTGAAAAAGATCAAATTCTCCTTCTGGAAGAGGCTTGGTGTGACCTGTTTGTCCTGAATGCTGCACAGTGTTGTTTCTACGTTAGTCAAGGTAATTCTACCATTCCACCTTTTGGTCAACCATCTAACAATACATACCTACGGACTTTTTTCTTAAGAGGTTGGATGGAAGGAATTGTAACTGCCAAGGTCTTACTGTCCCGAAATCGAAGAGAGAAGGAAGATAGGATAGAGGAGACAGAAAATTCGTATCTTTTAGTAAAAAATTGTAAAAATATTACCCAAATTCCAATTTTTATTCCCAGATATCATCAACTCAAGTCTGTCCTATTACCAGTCGAATTTCGACAAATATCAAATGGAAATTGCAATAAATAGACTCAAATTCGTTACTTCTAAATTCAGTTCTATGAACGTGGACCATACGGAATTTGCCTGCCTGAAAGCATTGCTACTTTTCAAACCAGGTAGGTAATCAAGAAATCTTTTTCTTCTTCTTCTTCTTCTTCTTCTTCTTCTTCTTCTTCTTCTTCTTCTTCTTCTTCTTCTTCTTCTTTTCAAGAGGTTTGATAGAGAGAACTGTACCTGCTAAGGTTTTATCGTCCCCAAAGCAAAGAGAGAAGGAAGACAGGATAGGTCCTTCCGAGAACGAACATTATCCGTTCGGAATAAAATCCACCCCGGCCGGGAGTCGTACCAGCTGACTAGCGCTTACAAGGTAGACGCGCTACTAAGCAAGCTAACTAGGCTGGCGTGAACGGTTTAGTCGACATTGATCGACGGCCGGTCGACTATGTGGACAGGTAGTCGTCTTGGTGTTATAAGCATCAAACAATTCGAATCCAAGGTGGGAAATTTCGAGGGAACCAGTGGCTACCAAGCCTCCATCAAGGGCTGTAAGTTTTGAAATGATAAAATTAGCTTTAAACCGCGGGTTCGATTCCCGCAGATATGACATTTCGGCTGACTTGAAGCCTTTTTTTAGGTTTATTTCTGAGACATGTAAAATTAGCTGTAAACCGCGGGTTCGATTCCCGCAGATATGACATTTCGGCTGACTTGAAGCCTTTTTTAGGTTTATTTCTGAGACATGTTTTCATGTTTGGGTTCTGGTCGACGAGCGAATCTTCAAATTTTCAACCATTGAACTTTCTCTGTGTCTGTTTTTTTCTGCAGATGTCAACATCAAGGGAGCTTTCGGGAGTAAAAATCTACAAAACGAAAAGAGTGCTAAAGGTAAGTTTTAGACAAGCAAGCCGAGTTCGCTCGGAGGATAGCGCGTTTGCCTTGTAAGCGCTAGGTCGCAGAAGCTCAACCCGTCTTATAGGGCTGTTTGCCCCTGTCCTATAGGGCTTAAACCTCAAAGTGGGCTTTTTAGTCTCTTTCCTTTATTATTACAATAGTAATAAAAAGGTATAAGGGACGGACTATTGTATTCGCTTCGGTGTCTGTCAGTCGGTCGATCTGTCTGTTCCCATAGAAGGACGTATCCAAACCTGGTCAACCTATATATCAAATTAGAGGTCTTTTTACCAGGATCACAAAAATGGTGGTGCAAATTTTGTCCAGAGAACCATAAAGCCAAAACACCAAAAAAACTGGTTTTTGGGGGATTGTTTTCACATTTTCTCACACAAATGAGCTCTCATTACATGAAAGTAAAACAGAGCTTTCGGGAGTAAAAATCTACAAAACGAAAAGAGTGCTAAAGGTAAGTTTTAGACAAGCAAGCCGAGTTCGCTCGGAGGATAGCGTGTTTGCCTTGTAAGCGCTAGGTCGCAGAAGCTCAACCCGTCCTATAGGGCTGTTTGCCCCTACACTTAAACCTCAAAGTGGGCTTTTTAGTCCGAGATCCATAAAGCCAAAACACCAAAAAAACTGGTTTTTGGGGGATTGTTTTCACATTTTCTCACTCAAATGAGCTCTCATTACATGAAAGTAAAACAGAAAAATCAAGTCAAGAATGATAATAAACTGAATATTAAACAAATTAGGTAGGTACGTAGGTACTGATTTTCACTAATTACGATCGAATAAACTACGGGCTAAAAAATTCCCGGAGGGACGGGCCCAGCTTGTTATGTACGGAATAAAGGTGGTTCCTAACGTCGACTAGCGAGGTGAGATTAACCCATAAGGGCCGAACTTTTTCTCTCCATTGGATATTGCTAAAATTTAACCGCTTCTAACTCCGGACCGGTACTGACTAAATATGTCAAATAAGAGGGAAAATGGTAGGAAATTTTGTTTTCTAACTGATAGACGGATATCCGATGCAATCTGATGTGGAGCGACCGAGATATTAGCGAAAAAGAGAGAAGGGTTTTGTCAAGTTCGGTGTGACTTTAATGTAGGCCTCGGCTCTCATGGGGGGCTAAAAAATTCCCGGAGGGACGGGCCCAGCTTGTTATGTACGGAATAAAGGTGGTTCCTAACGTCGACTAGCGAGGTGAGAGGGCTAAAAAATTCCCGGAGGGACGGGCCCAGCTTGTTATGTACGGAATAAAGGTGGTTCCTAACGTCGACTAGCGAGGTGAGAGAGCTCATTTGTGTGAGAAAATGTGAAAAAAATCCCCAAAAAACCAGTTTTTTTGGTTTTTTGGCTTTATGGTTCTCTGAACAAAATTAGCACCACCATTTTCGTGATCCTGGTAAAAAGACCTTTAATTTGACATATAGGTCGACTAGGTTTGGATAAGTCCTTCTATGGGGACAGACTGACAGACAGACAGACTGACAGACAGACAGACACCGAAGCGAATACAATAGTCCGTCCACTATACCTTTTATTATTAATAAAGGAAGGACGGACTAAAAAGTCACATAGTAAAATACGGCTATATCCATATCCAAAATCCAAATAGATCAGTTCCAGTCGCGCTCTTGGGTGATGTTTCAAAGTCATAGAGCAGGAAAAATGAGGACCAACGGAATTTTTCTTTTTCTTCTACGACTTCTGGGTTCTAGATCCCGAGATAAATCGATTAAAAAAATGCCGGTAAATCGTGAACTTTGACGTCACGGTATACGCTCCCGTAGGCGATGACGTCACATCAAATGTCTCGAGCAAAGCTCCCTCGCAGGTAACGCATTAATGTGTTTATGCGCATACGCGAGTTGAATGATTCACTACCCCCCTCTCCCCTCTTGCCTCTTACTAGATGATGATGATGATGATGATGCAAGAAAGAGAGCTGAAGAGGGGGAACTGGCGCTACCTAGCGGACGAAAATAGCAACTGCGTTAAGTCTGACGTCACACATCTTCATTAGAACGGAAAATGAAAATTGAATTTTGGATCGTTTACAGTTATTTTTTCGGAGTTTTGAGCTCAGATTTGGATTTTTCCCAACTTTTTACATAGGAACCGACCATTTATTCATAATTTTTACCCATTTGCAACTCCTCCATTACCGTACGTACGAAAATTCTGGCAACACTGTTACTATTAAGAGCGCGGGAACTTGAGCCGTATTTTACAGATTTTTTACACAAATTTGAAGTCTTGTCTTTCATTAGAACGGAAAATAAAAATTGAATTTTCGACCTTTTGCAGTTATTTTTTCGGAGTTTTGTCCTCAGATTTGAACGGAAAATAAAAATTGAATTTTCGACCTTTTACAGTTATTTTTTCGGAGTTTTGACCTCAGATTTGGATTTTTCAGTTTTCACAACTTTTTACATAGGAATCGACCATTTATTTATAATTTTTACCCATTTGCAACTGCTCCATTCCAAATCATTTTAATCATTTCAAATTCGTTATATCGTTATCATTTTGTATTTGGGTAGTGGGTACCTACTTGATAACTTGTACAGTACTTAGTACTTTTTGTTTCTTTTTCTTTTTCAGAATTTCAGTTTACTTTTATCAGTTTATCACTAAATGGAATAATGGAATTGGAGGTTTACAACAGCTTTTCAATATCTAATACTCAAATTTTTGATTTAGAAATTTCGTTGAAACAAATGAAACTTTGCTGGATCTTGTTTCATTATCAGTGAATTTGATTGCACAACTTGCTGTGATTTGATGCATGGTTAGTCCCTAAAGTTCAGGTTTGTTACGTTTCATTATCAGTGAATTTGATTGCACAACTTGCTGTGATTTGATGCATGGTTAGTCCCTAAAGTTCAGGTTTGTTACTTTTTTTTTTATCTCTAGTTTGATTGTGCAAGTGCAACTTGTAATTTGATGCCTGGTTAGTCACTAAAGTCTCAAGTATATTTTTGATTTAAAGTACCTAAGTAGTTATTATAAAGAACTATTATACACCTATGGTTTAGTTGCATATTAATTTGTTTCAACTCAAATTCAAGTAAACTGCTCAAAGCTGTATCCCTATTTTATTTGAAACTTTGCTGGCCAAAATATATGAAAATTGTTCGTGAAACACTCATCTTTTATAATAAGTAGGTAATAATAATAAATGTGTTTCTGTTTTTCTTATTACAGATCACCCTATTGTGAAGTTTTGAAAGACTGTGATAAGGACAAGAAATCTCAAAATGGCCTCTGACAATGATAAAGGTAAGTTTGGTAGGTATAGTTACCTTTTATACCTACTTCTCTAGAAAATAAAGGTCAATCAGTCAATGTTGAAGTGCCTATACATAGAGATTGTCACTATAAAATCTCTTGCACAAGCCCAAGTCAGCTTGTACAATAGATTGGAGCCAAATGCTTTATCAGAGAGTTTTCAACACAATCTAGTTTCTAGACCTGTGATTTTTTTTATTATTTTTTTTTTTTTTTATTATTATTATTATTATTTTTTTTCACAATCCTTTTTTTTTAATTTTGGTTATTAATTTTTTTATTTTTACTGTAGGTTAGCTTACATTGGGAAAGGAAGCCAGTTTTGGGAGTTAGTTCCTATTTGAAAATGCAAGTATTAAAGTGAGATTGTATCTCCTTTATTTCAGATGATGACTTAAACTTGGTAGGTTACATAGATGATATGACATTAGTTGAGAATGACAATGAGGACAAAGAGGAAGGAGAGATTAGTAATGGTTCTAGTTCAAGTATTGGTTACAACCAAATGGTACTATCTCATAGATCAGAAAGTATTCTATCTCTGTCTGATATATCCAGTACTAAATCTTATGATGAGCCACTCATCCGTGATATGACTTTACTAGATAATGACCAACCTACTGAATCTCCCTCCTTACATGAATTGGAACTTGAAAAGAATAAACTGATAGAACGAATTAAATCAAAACTGAATACACCAAACAGCTCAGAGAAGGTCATGAGAGATATTGAAAAATTAGATATTATCAAAATGTCTATAGCAGAAATAAAAAGCAGAGGCACTGACAACCCCAAGCTGAAACACAGAGAGAAAAGAAAATCAAAGAAGAGTAAGAAATCAAGTAAGAGAAAAAAGAAATCCATTATCCCCAGTGTAGCAGAGCAAGAGTTTACAAACTACTCGTCTTCCAGATTATTAGCTAAACCAGGCATTCCTCCTGTACATGGAGTTCAAGAAGATGAGTTATTCCCAAACCTAGATGAAGTGATCAATGCAACACCTTTCACTGGAGGACAAAATCTCAAAATAGCAGTTAGAAATGATCTGTTCAAACATAAAGTTTTTAATGACTCAGAGATAGACAGCAGTATTAAAAAACAAAAGTCAATATCTTTCTATAACCCTTCAAGTCCAACAAGTTCACACTCAACTGCTGAAACTATTTCAGATCTATCTGAATTGAACTGTTCACGTGAAAAATTGCAATATTCATGCAGAGATTCGAGAGAAAAACTTCAATGGAATGTTTTGCAAGATCCTGCAGTTGAATTTTCAGAGGAAAAATATTCCAAAAGAAAAAAGAGGCATTCTAGAAAGAAAATTAAATCACCAATTAAAAGTCATTACTCTAGAGATGAGACCATGTCTCCTACCTTGTCTCAAAGGAGACCAAGTAAATCTCCCCATGAAAGACATCACTCCAGAATTGGTCAAAGTAAGTCAACTCACCCTACAAGCAGTCTTGATACATCACCACATAAAAGACACCACTCTGGAAGCAGACAAAGGAGACGACCATCAGACAGGTCTACATCAATTCATTTAAAGAGTAGACACTCTAAACACTCACGTCGTAAAGATAGAAGTCGAACCTATTCCAGTCATTCTGACTCTGGCAGTAGTTCCAAAGGGAAATCCTCAAGTAGGAGACAACAGAGGCGTCAGTGTTCCAGATCAGCATCATCCTCATCTAGTCAGTCTATAGAAATCACCAAGTCTGTCCTAACAAATCAATCAGTCATCAGATCACCTGACAAGTAAGTCATTCTTGTTCTATTCAAACCTATTATTGACCTATTTGATAGGGTCCTAACAAATCAATCAGTCATCAGATCACCTGACAAGTAAGTCATTCTTGTTCTATTCAAACCTATTATTGACCTATTTGATAGGTCAATACATGCCTTTTTCCTTTTAGGTTTGATAGAGGAAACAACTGTTACAATGGAGGTCTTATCATCCCGAAATCTAAAAGAGGAGGATAGGAGAAAGTCGGCTGTTAGAATAAAGTTCGCCTATTGCGGGATCGAACCCACGACCTAGCGCTCACAAGGTAGACGCGCTACCCTCCAAGCTGACCAGGCTGGCTTAGAGCCATTTCACACTGAGCGGATTTTTTACCGCGCGGATTCCGCTCTCGCGGTTTTTTTCCGCCTAGTCAATGAGTGTTTAATGAGTCCTTTCACACACAGCGGTGTTCTAGTGAAATCCGCGTGTTTTCCCTGCGGATCCGCTGGACGTCCGCAGAAATTTAGACCCGCGATCGCGGTTTTTTTTCCCGCTGTAGTAGTAATCATATTAGAATTGTTGTGATGTAAGGAATATTGATAATAATTTTTAATTTCTTGAAGTGTTACCTACGTAAATGTAAACCGCTGTGTGTGAAAGAAATCGCGGATTTTGCAGGCGGTAAAAATCCGCTCAGTGTGAAATGAGCCATACTTAGTTCTTGGTCACCAGCAAAGAGTCCATAATGTTAAAGGTTTGACCGAGGAACAAACGCGTGGTTCAAAATAAACAACGACACTAGCGCTCAGCTTGCGGAATTTTATATTGTTAGAAACGCACTTTTTGCAAACTCCGCGGTTAATGAGCTCAAACTCTCGAGTTTCGTCTTGTCAGAAACCGGGCCTTAGCCAAACAACATTATTCTAAAGGCCAGTCTAATATAACTCTGGTTGCATCTAGTTTAATTTTCGTTCTCTAAGCGCTAGGTCGCAAGTTAGATTCGTGCCCGTATTGTCAGAAACCGGGCCTTAGCCAAACAACATTATTCTAAAGGCCAGTCTAATATAACTCTGGTTGCATCTAGTTTAATTTTCGTTCTGTAAGCGCTAGGTCGCAAGTTAGATTCGTGCCCGGGGGCGTATTTTATCCGGAACGGGGAAGGTTCGTTCTCGGAACGGCCGGCTTTCTCTTATCCTGTCTCCTGTCTCTCTTTGCTTTCGGGACGATGAGACCTTGGCAATTATAGTTCCCTCTATCAAACCTCTTTAAAAAAAATAAAAGAAAGAAAAAAAAAAATCATTTCTGTTCAATTCAAAGAGGTCGAGACTCATATCTTCAACATATATTAGAAAACTTACCTGATAAAGAAAGTGATATACTAGAAAACATACCTGATAAAGTAAGTGATACACTAGGAAACATACCTGATGAAAAAAGTAATACACTAGACAACACACCTGGCAAAGAAAGTGATACTCTAGAAAACTTAGTCAAGGATCAAATGCATTGTAATTTGAGCACTAACAAGTGTAAGGACCCTACTGAATCTTTGATGAATGAAAGTTGTTCAAGGATAGCGAGTGCATCAAATGAAAACCAAAAAGTCAACAATAGAGAAATTGTTGTTCATGAGTTAGAAATAGCATATTTACTTCATAATCCAGCAATCCCTGACTATGTTGCTAATGGTTCTGCAGATTTCTTTGCTGAGCTGCAACAAGTTTTATGTTCCGCTTGTTTCAACACTACAACGAAGCATGATAGTCTAGCTATAGAGAAATGGTTTGTCATCATTAACTCTATTTATTATGATTTGATCTATAAAAAGAACAATACCACGTTTGAAAAGATAAAAAAGTACTGTCACATACTGGATCTGTTTCGTGATTATTTCAAACAAATTGTAAGTCAACCAAAAAATATTAAAACGCCTTTCTAAGAAAAAAGAGGTCGAGTTTTATTGAGAGTAGATACCTTCGTAAAATAGTTCATTTCATTTCTGGGTCGCTCTGTGTCAAGCCAGAATATTTTTAGTTGAAATTGGAATTGAGAACCTAGACGTTATAATAGCGTGCATTAGTTCTTAGTTTCTAACTAATTTTGTTTGTATTGTGAGAGTTTTTGAATATTTCAATGTAGCTTTATTGGTAAGTACCTCCGAATTCATTTACTTTTATACCTACTTGACTATTTGCACATTAATTTATTAAAATAAACCAAAATAGGTATCTCGAAAATTGGGTCTACATATGTATATTCTATTTGTGCCCATTTTCAGAAAGGAGCTGGTTAAAATTGAGGAGCTCTAAACAACAGGTAGCAAGCCTGCCTTGTAAGAGCTAGGTTGCGGGTTCGATTCCCGCCCGAGGCGAACTTTATAGCAAGTAGGGTTCGTTCTCGGAACCGCTGGCTTTCTTCTATAAGATATCAGAACAGCCTCTCTCCTGATTTCGATAAAATATTTATTAGACCCAAAAACTTATTGATCTAATATTTGTCATATTGTCATTTTAGGTCAATTATTCTGACAGCTTACCCATGTATGTTCTTAAACTTGAAGCGATAAAGGATTGGATCAATTGTAAACTCCGTCAAAACGAAACGGATGGTATAAGTTCTGTAGATGAATATGGAGGAAAATTCTTCAAAAAGAACCATTTAAAAATCGAAAAGTTTTTATTGAAATACCATTTCAATATCAACTCTTCAAAAAAATGTAGGAATCTTATAAGTGAAAAAAGAAAAATATCCCAGTGGAAAGATGACATCGCAATACTGTTTCAAAAATCTGTCAGAAACAAACAGTCTATTTCGTCCGAAGAGATAGATAAGTTAAAATATATAAAGACGGCATTGATATCATGGAAGCCAACTTCAACTTTGTTAAATAAAATTGAACAAATATATCAAACTATTGAATCGATCCCTCTCGTTAAGAGTCCTGTCCATGCAAATGAAAATCGTGTTTCGTCTAACAGTTTGAAAGAAATGAGAAATGATTCAGATAAACCTATTTTACACATTAGCTTAGAATCATCAGGTTCGGATTTCAATAGCCCTCATAATCAAATCGAACCAATCCAATCAACCAATAACAGTGATTCCAGAGTATTACAAGAAATAAACAATATAGGCCCAAGTAACAAAAACGTCGAAGCCAGTAAAAATGAGGAGTCAAACGAATCCCTGTTAAAGCGAGATGCACCAGATAATTTAGCTTCATTTCCAGTAGGAGCTATAAATCAGAATGGAAAAATTCTTACGAGCTCAAGTGTGAAAGATGTAGGTTCCCAGGAAGGCGCTAAACAAGTTCATATACCAAGTAGAACATGCAATAATAATATCTATGAAATAAACAATGAAAGTATTACCTCTGATATACCAAGTTTAGCTTGGGGTTCAAACTTGGATTGTTTGATAACTACTAATCAATCCTTTTTGTGTAGTAATATGACGAAGGAATCAATACAGTCAGGCAAGGATATTTCCAGTGATTCAAGAGATCCACGCTTACGTAAGTTAAGTGGTAGTTTAGAACCAAAAACACAACAGTCTGAAAAATTGAATGAAAAATGCTCTTCGAACTTGGATAACTCAATAGTTTACAAATTGAAAAAGTTTTTTGTTGAAATACCATTTGTTCGATATCGCAGCCAACTAGCAACATCATATAATCACCTTGATCCTAGATTAAAGAAAGACAAAATACGCCTTGAAGAAGAAAACGAAAAAAATCATCCAAGGAATGCAAATCAGAACATTGTCAAACTTATTGACAAAGCTGCGATATCAACGTTGTCGGTAGGAATTACACAGACCAACTTGCCTGCTAAGACTGACATAGATTCAACTAGAAACAAGATGAATACTAAAGATCCTCGCCTTAAATGTGAGAAAATTAAAGAACCTATTGCAAAACAAAATATAACTACTGAAAAAGAGAAATCATTAGGAAGTATTTTAAGTAAAGTTGACAATGCTTGGAGCCGCATACCTTTTAAATGTGGCCAATTAGAAACTCCTATAAAACAAAATGTTCCATTAGGTAAAGATAATCAGATAAATCTTGACAAACATTTTGACAGACAAAATATGACAATCAAAAAGTCAGACCCATTGAACATGGGTATTTCGTCATCTGGACCTACGAAGAATTGCTTTGTAAACAGCCATCTAAATTTTACAAAAGTTAGGACTAATGAAAACGTTCATGATATAAATAAGGAGAGTAAAAATACTAAATTAATATCTAAAGCATACACTGGAGGTGTAAATCTATGCAATCGTAGCAACGATGAAGAAAGTAGTAAACCTTTGTATCACACTGATGAAAATGAAAAAATGGTTTCTGCTACTAATGAAGTTGTGATTAGTAGTTGTAAAAAAAATCCTCAATTAGGAGATTCAAAATCTAAAGTTAATCAAATAAAAGCTTCATTAAATGATGGAAAAGGACAAGTAAATTTACATCCTAAAATAGTCCCCTTGATTAAGAAATGCGATCTTGGTATTGAAAAAGGATCACTTGAGAAATTGAAGAGTTACAAAATACCAAAAACTCCAAGAAAAAGTGTAGACTTGAATGAAACATCTACTGATGTTAAGAACATCAAAGTTAATAGCAAAAACTCAACCATTTTGAAGCCAAACTTAAAATGTATAAATATATTCAGTGAGAGAAAAAAAGTCAATGATTTCAATACATCTAAATCCTGCATTGCAATTTCCAGTAGTAGTAATAATAACAACAACAACGAGAAAGAATGTAGTAAAAAATTCAATTCCACTAATACCAAAAAAGCTTTTGCTGTTAACTATAAAATAGTTCCTTCCCCATAAATTCTTCCCTCTTAGCTTCATTTTGTCTTTCTTTTTTAGTACCGGTACGATATCTTTATGGTGTCCAAAGGTTTATTAAACATAATAGAGAAAATGCACATTTCATGTAAGTGAAGGAATGAGTAATAGTAGATATAGTGAGATTTTTTTAAATCCATATTTGTGGAGTGTGTTTTTAATTAAATTTAAATTAGAAGAAGAAAAAAATCATGAATGCGAGTTACAGTCGAGGCTATTAAGCTATTATCTTAGTGTCTGTTATATTAGTTGGTTAAGACATTTGGTAACTGGTACGCTCTTACCCGTGGTAACCAGTAGATAACTGGAGACTGCTTGGAAATCCTTTTTGAAGAAATGCTATTTTGTAAGTTTTAGGGTAAACATATTTTGGTTTAAATAAACATTTTTTTATAGGTATGTATAAATATTATACGTATAATTATGTACACAATTTGTTTTATTATTATTTTTTCCAATTTTAATTTGTTTTCCCCTGTTGCCTTTAATACATACTCTGAAAAATTGATCCTTAATTCTTGAAGGAGCACATTATTAATCATTTGCCAGTATCACTATTTACCTTTGTACTTTATTCAAACCCTCATTATTCATTTTACTCATTTCTGCTCATTTTAATAATGCGTAGTTACATATTTTATTATTGTTTATTAATCAGCTTTCAAATTTGTTTCTCTTTTTATAACTCCTACAATTTATTGCTGATAACTATAAAATAGTTCCTTCCCCATAAATTCTTCCCTCTTAGCTTCATTTTGTCTTTCTTTTTTAGTACCGGTACGATATCTCTTTATGGTGTCCAAAGGTTTATTAAAATATATTCAGTGAGAGAAAAAAAGTCAATGATTTCAATACATCTAAATCCTGCATTGCAATTTCCAGTAGTAGTAATAATAACAACAACGAGAAAGAATGTAGTAAAAAATTCAATTCCACTAATACCAAAAAAGCTTTGAACATTAACGACGATCTACATAGGCCTCTTTTAGATAATTCAAAATTCAATACTGACTTGGAAATGAAACAGAAGAAACCTTTACAAAATGACAAAAATGTTGGAGCACACATAAATGTACATTCTGTAGGAACCAATTTACATAGTAATGTTGACCTTAATATCGAAGGAAAAACATACAAGAAAATACCAAAAATTCCTAGAAAAAGTATTGAATCAAGTGATAAATTTACTGATGTCAAAAATATTAAAGTCAACTTTAAAAAATCACCTAATTCAAAACCAAACTTGAAATGCATAGATATACCCCAGAGCAAAGAAACTAAGATTAGTAAAAATGATCCAGTAAAAAGTAAAAAGGTAGTGTCAGATAAAATTAATGTTAGTGATGTAAGTAAGAAAAACGCATTAAAAAATATGAATAAAATCAAACACAAAATTGAAACAGCCAGCCAAATAGATGTCGATGGTAAAAAAAGTGCGAAATTGATGAAACATCATTGTGACACAAGGTCAAAAGAAGATGAAAAGTTGACATGTAGGAGCTTAAAGAGCAAGAACAGAATGAATATGAAACATATTATTATGAAAACCCCTTATTTGAAAGCTTTCAGGAACGACCCACAACTCTTTGACTGCTGTGTTATACTGAACAAAAATATACAACAATCAGATAGACTTTGTAAACAAAACCCTCTGAAAAGAAAAATTGATACTTCTGAAGTATTTACCAAAGCAAATGAACCACTGTTAAACAAGAAGAAAAAAGTAAATCCAGAAACAGACTGGCCTTTGAATTGCACCATTTTAGGTAATAAATCTAGTTCAGCAACAATTACACCCAAAGCAAAGAAAAGTGACACTAAAAATGACAGTTCAGTAGTAAATAATAAGAAATGCCCAAAAATGCTGAAGAACAATGATGTGTCAATCAGTACTATTATTGAAGAAAGTAAAAAAAGTGGTATTGTCTCTGATTGTGTAAATATTGCGCATATTGTCATTTTAGGTCAGCTGATGTATCTCTGTTCCAAGGAGTTAACAAGAGTCTTCTCACTTTCTCTAGTAATGAGGTGAGTGAAAAATGCTCTTGTATCGCTGCTAGTATATTCGAATACCATAATTAAATAATAGAGATACGTGCTTTGTCTTAAATCGTAGGGGCAACCCCTCGTAGTAAGTCTGATGCTGAAGAACAATGATGTGTCAATCAGTACTATTATTGAAGAAAGTAAAAAAAGTGGTATTGTCTCTGATTGAAGAAATGCCCAAAAATGCTGAAGAACAATGATGTGTCAATCAGTACTATTATTGAAGAAAGTAAAAAAAGTGGTATTGTCTCTGATTTGTAAGTCTGACGTCATATCTTTTGCACATTTCTACTAGCTACCTTGTTTTCTTCTCTTTATTTATCTTCCTTTGTGAGTGGTTAAGTATAAGTAACTCTCATATTGTCATTTTAGGTCAGCTGATGTATCTCTGTTCCAAGGAGTTAACAAGAGTCTTCTCACTTTCTCTAGTAATGAGGTGAGTAACAAATGCTCTTGTATCGCTGCTAGTATATTTGAATACCATAATTAAATAATAGAGATACGTGCTTTGTCTTAAATCGTAGGGGCAACCCCTCGTAGCAAGTCTGACGTCATATCTTTTGCACATTTCTACTAGCCACCTTGTTTTCTTCTCTTTATTTATCTTCCTTTGTGAGTGGTTAAGTAACTCTGTCTTACCTTTCGTTTACATATATCAGTATGAGGCTGACAACGGAATGAAGTAAATTTATTCTAAACTTATGTATGTCAATGTTGTCTGTTTCAGCGTACACCTGGCACCTCACAATATTCATCTAGTTCACCCAAAGTTGAAGCAGTTCCAGCCTCTTCAGGTTTGCCAAATCTCAATTCTAGTTATAATATTCCTTCTTTGGGACTTGATTTGAACAGGGATATTTCTGAGCATCCAAAGAAACCAAATTTATCTCAACTGGTTATACCTTGCCATCAGCAAACTTCATCTTCACCTTCAATAGTCCATGCATTTCACTTGGAATCCAATTGTGAATCCGAAGACACCAACCGTAATATATGTGACCAATCAGACGTTTCAAACTATGATGTGATTAGCATGGATGCTGGATCTGATTCGTTAGAGTCTGACATTCTCCTTGATAATAATAACCTTTCCAAACCCGTTATGAACAATAAGTCTTGTGAACATGTTGAATCTACTCACCCTCTCAACACAATGTCTGTTAAAGAAAGAGATACACTAGAAAACATACCTGATAAAGAAAGTGATACACTAGTATATATACCTGGCAAAGAAACTGATATATTAGAAAACTTACCTGATAAAGAAAGTGATATACTAGAAAACATACCTGATAAAGTAAGTGATACACTAGGAAACATACCTGATAAAAAAAGTGATACACTAGACAACATACCTGGCAAAGAAACTGATACTCTAGAAAACTTAGTCAAGGATCAAATGCATTGTAATTTGAGCACTAACAAGTGTCAGGACCCTACTGAATCTTTGATGAATGAAAGTTGTTCAAGGATAGCGAGTGGATCAAATGAAAACCAAAAAGTCAACAATAGGGAAATTGTTGTTCATGAGTTAGAAATAGAATATTTACTTCATAATCCAGCAATCCCTGACTATGTTGCTAATGGTTCTGCAGATTTCTTTGCTGAGCTGCAACAAGTTTTGTGTTCCGCTCGTTTCAACACTAAAACGAAGCATGATAGTCTAGCTATAGAGAAATGGTTTGTCATCATTAACTCTATTTATTATGATTTGATCTATAAAAAGAACAATACCACGTTTGAAAAGATAAAAAAGTACTGTCACATACTGGATCTGTTTCGTGATTATTTCAATAAAATTGTAAGTCAACCAAAAAATAAAAAAAGATTTGGCTGAAGTAGAAAACAGTAATTCTGATAAGAGAAAATTGGCAGAAGTAGAAGAAAGTAATTTTGATAAAGAATTGGCTGAAATAAAAAAGAGTAATTCTGACAAGAAAGAACTGGTCGAAGTAGAAGAAAGTAATTTTGATAAGGAACTGGTTGAAATAAAAAAGAGTAATTCTGACAAAAAAGAATTGGCTAAAGTAGAAGATAGTAATTCCGATAAGAAAGAATTTGCTGAAATAGAAGAAATCAATTCCGATAAAAAAGAATTGGGTGAAGTAGAGGATAGTAATTTCGATAAGAAAGAATTTGTGGAACTAAATGACAGTAATTCCAAAGAGAAAGAATCTGTCCAAGTAGAAGACGGTGATTCCGACAAGAAAGTATTGTCCGAAATAGGAAATGATCCTGTTAACAAGAAAGAATTGGATCATTCAAGAAATGAAGATGGAAAGGACTGTCAAAATATGAACATGTCCGAGAATATAGAGTATGATCGTATGAAAAAATCATTTGCCAAAACAAATGCCCAAGTTCAAATTCATAGGATGACAATGTCTCCTAAAAATCTTTCTTCAAAGGATTCTCCTCAACGGAGTTTGTTAACTTCTGCCGAATATACGGAATCTTCTCTTCTTGAAAATTCTTTTGAAGCACCTACTAGAGGTCATGCTCCAAAAGCAATTTCATTTAAAAGGATGTCTCTTGATTCACATTCACAAATCAATGAAGAATCAACGGTTCCAATTAAACTAAGTTTTAGAAGATCCTCTGGGGACACATGGATTAATTTAAGCAAGGAAAACCTTGTTGATGATCGGAATGAAATTGTACCTAACACTAAAATTGGAGTACACAGGTTTCCAGCGTCCTATGCAAAATTAATCGCAATGGAAAATGGAAAAAGACACAAACAAAACGTGGTAAATAGTCCCTCAAAAGCATGCCACGAAAGCAAAGCAATTGATTTCAAAAGTCATCAGCAATCAAAAGAAACAACTTTGAGTGAACTGCGTTCCTGTACTACTGAAAGGAAAGGTAATGAATCTAGTGTAGACTTGGAGAAGAGTAGTGATAATGAAGCTCTTGTGTATGAATCCAAACAACATAGACCAAGTCAAAAATCACGGAAACAAAAACAGTTATATGATGAATATTCTAGTGATGAGGAGGAACATGACCTAAGAGCAACTGATGAAGACACTGATGACATCAGCGGTATCACTGGTATAAACAAAGGCAATGGCAACATTACACCCCTGACAAATACCAACCTCGTTGGCGATAAATCTGACAATCTCAAGCATGAGGTTGTAATAAAGAACAAAAATCAACATGACAAATTATGTGCTTCAAAAGCAAAAAAGAAAAAACTTGGAAAATTCAATATTGCAAATTTTATCAAGCACAAAGGATCGAAAAAGGAAAATGTTTTGTGAGAAATACTTATCTACATGTTATGTTGCTTGATGCGACTCGTAGGCACACACCGAAACAAATCGTCCCACATCAGCAACTTCACTTGCGGATATAACTGATGGAAATGACGCACAATAGTCACCAAATGATCTATGATGACGTCATATAAGTGTTTTCCCCCACAACATTCCCTAGGACACTCATCCTGAGGGAACGGACCTCGGAACCCGATGTGGAAGTATTTGGTGTCTCGGTGAAAGTCTAAAACCTGGGGAAGGAGAAGAGAGCTGGATCAAGGAGGATGAGGGACGAAGAATTTCATTGAGCTCAGGGAAAAGCAACAACGGAGATCTTATCGTCCCGGCACGTCCCGAAATTTAAAGCAGATGGAGGACAGAATAGGGGTGAGATAGGCGTTCCGAGAACGAACCTCATCTGTTAAGGATAAAATTCGCCCCGGGTGTTAATCGAACCCGTGACCTAGCGCTTAGAAGACAACGAACCTCATCTGTTAAGGATAAAATTCGCCCTGGGCGTTAATCGAACCCGTGACCTAGCGCTTAGAAGACAAAAGCTACCTTCCGAGCTATCTAAATCTAGGCTGGGTGCTTCAAAATTTAAAATGCTAGGTGCACCTCGATCGATTGATGTCTGAAGCTGTGTCAGCTACCTTCCGAGCTATCTATATCTAGGCTGGGTGCTTCAAAATTTAAAATGCTAGGTGCACCTCGATCGATTGATGTCTGAAGCTGTGTCCACACATAGTCGACCGGCCTGAACCGTCCACACTGCCTCGACAACATAGAGATTCACCTCGTAGATCGACACGACGCGACGGCCGGTAGACTACGTTTGAACACAGCTTAATCTTGGGTTTTCTGAGAGTATAGACCACGGACCACGATTTCGACAGAAATACAAAAGCCTGTCCCAGCCACCCTTCAGATTTAGAACATGGGTGAATATTTCCATACAGCGTTTTTTTAGGGGTGTTTTTGTCCGACGTCAAATTTTAACATGTATACTTATTACTTACCCTCCCTATCATCTTGAACACAAGGTCCAGCGAGCTTCTGGCGTTCGGGCAAATAAACCGGGTGTCGTTGAAATTCTGCCGCATCTTGGCAAACTCTTTCACTTTCAGTACGAAGTCCATATCCGAGTATAGAGGTACGAGAGGAATACTGGCGAGTCCATTGGACTCCGCAGCCGCTAGGATGATAAATATTTCGGTTTCCCTGAAAGGGTTGGTGTTGTCGAACCCTAAGGAATAGGGTAGGGTGTCTTCCCATTCAATGAGGAGGCTGGTAGCCCCCGTGTAGGCCAGGATGGGAAGGATCTCCTTCAGGTACGTCAGACTGGGGGGTGCACCTTTCAGGTCTAAATGAACGAGGACCTCTGTGAAAAATACGGAGAGTTTCCAAGTACCTGCTTTAGGGTGTGCACTCAGCAACTAACTTTCTTTTTAGTGACCGGGGTTTCCCAAATGGTGGCCTGCGGTTCAGGACGAGCCAATTTTATTTAACATGGCTAGAGACCATCACCCCAATGTATGGCAGATAAGACATATACGTGTATCTTTTCGTTATTCTGCCATCACCATTCGGCTTTTAGTAGTATGTGGTGCCAGACTCATAGAAATGCAAATGGTGTACAGAGTAAAGTACTCATAGCTTGGGGAAGCAAGGACTTACCTTTGAATGTGGACGGTGTCACCATCTGGTTTCTGTACGGAACGATGGATAAGCTACTCGGGTCAAAGAAAAAATTGACCAGGAGAAAATGAATAGCACAAGCGAACACGGATAGAAATGAAAACAAGAGAAACAGAGGAAATATTTTGAACACGGAACTAGACATGGTAATGACAAGTGACATACTTGGCACCGGTTGAACTGCGGGGTCGATTCCTGTCCTAGGCAAACTTTATCTTAAAACAGATAAGGTTCTTTTTCGGAATGCCTGGCTTTCTGCTATCCTGTTCTCTCTTTGATTTCAGAACGAAAAGACCTCCGCTGTTACAGTTCCCTCTCTATGAAACCTCGTAAAAAATGGTATCTATCTATGCATCGTTCAAGTCAAATTAATATAAGGTAATATAATAGAGAAAATGCACATTTCATGTAAGTGAAGGAATAAGTAATAGTAGATATAGTGAGATTTTTTTAAATCCATATTTGTGGAGTGTAATGTTTATTTTCTCTATTATTCCTTATAATTTAAGATTTTCTTCTGTTTCCTCCGTGATGGTATTTTATTTTATTTTATTTGTTGTTTACATTGCATTTTCAGTTTTTCTTTCCATGTGGAGTGTAATGTTTATTTTCTCTATTATTCCTTATAATTTAAGATTTTCTTCTGTTTCCTCCGTGATGGTATTTTATTTTATTTTTTGTTTACATTGCATTTTCAGTTTTTCTTTCCATTTTTTTTTTTTTATCTTTGTTTTAAAATAAGTATTATGTGAAGCACAGTCTACATACTCTCAAGTAACTTATAGTACAAAAATGGTTAGGTCAGGTAACTTAAAATTAATATATTTCCTTAAAATTAATAAAAACCCACCAATTTGACCATATTTTTTGATCCTTATTTATAGTTAGGTAATTCTCCTGAAGATTGTCAATTTTTTTATGTGCCTTAAACCAAATTTCATTGCAATTATTATGTTCCTTCTCAATGTTTATTTTCAAATACATTATTTTTCTTTTACATTTTTTTAATTAGCTTTGCATTTATGTCTTTACACATTTGTTGTTGGGATTTACTCTTCCAAGAAGTTTAAGTATTGTGATCTGTCAGTTCCCTTTGAAGTTCTGAAGTTAACCAGCGTCGTGTATGGTATGATGTACCTGGATTGGACCAACCATTAGCATCGTACTGCTGGCTTTTCCAGGCCCCACTCAGGCTGGCTAAATTTAATGCAATTTTTTTTTATATATGTAAAAATATAAATAGTTAGCACATTTTTAGCGATCAGCTAGCCACTATATATTGTTATTTGATCAGCCATCTCGAGTTCTTTTGACAACTTCTCGTATGAGCTCCTCATTGGTTGGAAACTGTCGTTTTGGCCAATGCCAGTACTTCTTCATTCTGACCAGGGATTGCTTTATGGTTTTGATGTCTAACAGGAGACCCAGTATGTTCTGCTCCATCCACTCGTCCACATCATTCACACTGTATAGAGTACCTGTATAAGGAATATAAAAACATTTTACATTGTATTTCTGAGATCATTCGAAGTGAATATAAAAATATTCAACCTCTACAAGTGAATATAACAACATTTTACATTGTATTTCTGAGATCATTCAAAGGAGGGAGAGATCCCTCTGTACCTAGAACCATGCCAACCCTGGGAAAAAATCGATTTCCAAGCCCTGTGTAAAACCACATCAATCCTCTTCCAACAAAATGTCTTCGATGAAATAATAGAAAATCTTACCTTCCTTCTAGAATATCCCTATTGTTTCAAATACCGACACTGGTTTACTCATAGCAAATCCAGAATTATTTGTGTTAAAGCAGAGCTTTCTCACAACATTTGTGGATATCACATCATTACCAAGTGCCTCCTTTGTAATCAATTTCCATATTTCAATAATCTTTTTACACTGGTATTGCCGCCACTAGTCGCTACTCGATTAAAGTAGCTAAGCTACTTACTTGTCCTCACGAGGCTGAGTGCACCCCGAACTCCGAGCACAGAGGTGAAAAAACTTCGACCCCGCCGGGAATCGAACCCAGGACCTCCGGCGAGCATAGTGTGACACTCACTCGGCCACGCAGGTTGCTTACACTGGTATACTTACGTCCCAGTTGTGTTTGAAGTTCCCAATCAATTTCCATATTTCAATAATCTTTTTACACTGGTATTGCCGCCACTAGTCGCTACTCGATTAAAGTAGCTACTTACTTGTCCTCTTGAGGCTGAGCGCACCCCGAACTCCAAGCACAGAGGTGAAAAAACTTCGACCCCACCGGGAATCGAACCCAGGACCTCCGGGAGTTGCTTACACTGGTATACTTACGTCCCAGTTGTGTTTGAAGTTCCCTTACAATCGGGTTGAGACGTTCTGAGAGTGAAGATAGAACTTCCAGACTATGTCTAATAATGTGGGCAGGTAGGTTACGATGTCGCAAATTATACTGCATGTATCGTGACTGCTTCCAATCCTGTAACTGCTGGTACTCATCCTGTGAAGAAACGGTTAGTTTCAATAACGGCCCCATATTTTATGAACAAAATTCTGACCCTCAAGCTGCACTGAAGTTTTTGTTTCGTAGCAAAATGTGGGCAGGTAGGTTACGATGTCGCAAATTATACTGCATGTATCGTGACTGCTTCCAATCCTGTAACTGCTGGTACTCATCCTGTAAATAGAAACGGTTAGTTTCAATAAGG
The DNA here is from genome assembly GCF_000475195.1 of Diaphorina citri. Classification (NCBI taxonomy): domain Eukaryota; kingdom Metazoa; phylum Arthropoda; class Insecta; order Hemiptera; family Psyllidae; genus Diaphorina; species Diaphorina citri. The sequence goes on along the minus strand of NW_007379176.1, from coordinate 25,310 downwards.
GCCATATTTTATGAACAAAATACTGACCCTCAAGCTGCACTGAAGTTTTTGTTTCGTAGCATTGAAACAACTGCTACATTAGACCCATGTGGTCTGTGTCGTAGCATGCCCATCCCGTAGTATGCCTCTCATCAGATGTGCGATAAAAGACACAATACTTCCCATTTAGGTGCTGGGTCAACACGAGAACAACAGAAAATCATGGACCTATGGCAAAAACCTCATTGCCCGGGCGGGAATCGAGGGTTGTCTTTTTTTTTACTTACCGAAGTTACCAGTGTCTGCAACTGCATCATGATCTTATATACATCACTCCCGGGGAAGTCACAACGGGCGTAAGCCCCATATGTACCGTAATCCCGTACCGTAATGATTTTTCCAATATGGCGGCCAAAAAGAGGTTTTCTCACAATATCGCGTTCCCTGTAAATTTTTTCAAAATAGTAATTCCCATAAGAAAAAATTGACTGGACTAGAAAATAGTGGTGCTAAGAAGAAAAAATTGATTGAAACAAAAAACAGAACTTCTAACAAGAAAGAAACGACCGAAGTACAAAATAGTGCTGCTAACAAAAAATTGACCAAAGTAAAGAACAGTACATCTAATAAGAAAGAAACAGCTGGAGTAGAAGACCGTAATTCTAACAAAGAACTGGCTGAAGTAGAAAACAGTAATTCTGACAAGAAAGAATTTGCAGAAGTAGAAGAAAGTAATTTTGATAAAGAATTGGCTGAAATAGAAGACAGTAATTCTAACAAAGAACTGGCTGAAGTAGAAAAAAGTAATTCTGACAAGAAAGAATTTGCAGAAGTAGGAGAAAGTAATTTTGATAAAGAATTGGCTGAAATAAAAAATTGTTATTCTGACAAGAAAGAATTGGCTGAAATAGAAGACAGTAATTCTAAAAAAGATTTGGCTGAAGTAGAAAAAAGTAATTCTGACAAGAAAGAATTTGCAGAAGTAGAAGAAAGTAATTTTAAGAAAGAATTGGCTGAAATAGAAGACAGTAATTCTAACAAAGAACTGGCTGAAGTAGAAAAAAGTAATTCTGACAAGAAAGAATTTACAGAAGTAGGAGAAAGTAATTTTGATAAAGAATTGGCTGAAATAAAAAATTGTTACTCTGACAAGAAAGAATTGGCTGAAATAGAAGACAGTAATTCTAAAAAAGAACTACAATGCTATATTGTACATGAGACTATGTTCTTGTTTTCTTTTTATAGGGACATTATATCCATTTATAATAGCTTTATAACTTCGTTGTTTTTATTACATTGTAAGCCACAGTTTATTTCATAGATATACAGACCTATATTTATTTTCCAGTACTGATTTATCGTCGCGTGGGTATTAATGTTCTTGTAATAACAATTACTCTACATAGGTAAACTTGCTTGCAATACATGATTAGGTATGCAATAAAAAGTATATCTATTTTACTCTGAAATGTTACCAATAATTCCAATAGTTATATTGGTAATTTAACATGAGGTGTATTTTTCTTTGTTGTTAGTTGTTACCGTACAAAACAGAACTAGTTGTGCAAAGAAGATTCGAATTTTCAACTTCATTCATCAACACGTTAGCTATCCAAACATATTCTATTGTGTTTACTGTTTACCCACAGGGCCCCAGCCCCATGTATGAAAACAACTTCCTAAGTGAGAGACACTCATTTAATTCTTGGAATTTTTCATCAAACAAATTGCAAAATTACATTGAGAGGCCCCTCTTTCAGATAACAATTAAAAATACAAGCTAGGTATATTTTTTTTTACTATAATCGGAAAGGAAAATACCTACACCCTTTCGTAATGGGGTGGTCAAATTTATGCTGAAAAGCTTCAACAAAATCGACTTGGCGCGAGTTCAATTCCAAATGCTGATTCAAGTTCGGTACCAACTTGAAGTCGTGGGAATTCCCCGGTGCTGATCGATACGTTCCGCTGATCCAGACTTCAGGGAAAATGGCGGCCAAGAAAAAACTTGGAAAATTCAATATTGCAAATTTTATCAAGCACAAAGGATCGAAAAAGGAAAATGTTTTGTGAGAAATACTTATCTATGTACATGTTATTTACTTTATGTATGAACTCATATCATATTTAATGCTGTGCCTTTTCGTACATATGATTATAGCAAAAATAAAAAAAAATCCAAGGTGATGAAGCAAAACATATCGGTTCAAAGCCATAGAAGTAGAACAAAGATGATCGTTTTCCAGAAAAGGGTAACGTTTCCTAATTTTATTCCCGTTATTTACAATGCTATATTGTACATGAGACTATGTTCTTGTTTTCTTTTTATAGGGACATTATATCCATTTATAATAGCTTTATAACTTCGTTATTTTTATTACATTGTAAGCCACAGTTTATTTCATAGATATACAGAGTTACAGACCTATATTTATTTTCCAGTACTGATTTATCGCCGCGTCGGTATTAATGTTCTTGTAATAACAATTACTCTACATAGGTAAACTTGCTTGCAATACATGATTAGGTATGCAATGAATATATATTTTACTCTGAAATGTTACCAATAATTCCAATAGTTATATTGGTAATTTAACATGAGGTGTATTTTCCTTTGTTGTTACCGTTATACCGTACAAAACAGAACTAGTTGTGCCCAGACGATTCGAATTTTCAACTTCATTCAACACGTTAGCTATCTAAACATATTCTATTGTGTTTACCCACAGGGCCCCATGTATGAAAACAACTTCCTAAGTGAGAGACACTCATTTAATTCTTGGAATTTTTCATCAAACAAATCGCAAAATTTCATTGAGAGGCCCCTCTTTCAGATAACAATTAAAAAATAAATTTTACATTTCTTCAAAAAACCGTCTTTTTCTTCGCCTTTTCCCGTGTACAGACGGGGTCGGCGTTTTTCGTCAGCCTCTTAATCTCTTAATCAGCCCTAACTAGGGTCATGACTTTGGGCTGACATTTGGTTTTGGCTACGGCGGCGTACGGCTACGGGGAACGACGGAAAAAAAAAGTTCTCAATTCAGTAGGAAGAACAATCAGTAGGATTTCATTTTATTTGTGTTTTACAGGGAGGGAAATCAATCAGTCCAAGGAATATAATAGTCACTATTTTGCAACTTCCAACATATTAAACGTCATTTATGACAAAAAGAGAAAATCTTCTTTTTTACTTTCTATTACTACAGTATAGCGAGCTATACTAGTAATGAAAGTATTGCAATCGGTCCAAATTTTTACTTTCTATTATTTAGTTTAATTCCATTAGTAGGAATATAATAGTCACTATTTTGCAACTTCCAACATATTAAACGTCATTTATGACAAAAAGAGAAAATCTTCTTTTTTACTTTCTATCACTACAGTATAGCGAGCTATACTAGTAATGAAAGTATTGCAATCGGTCCAAATTTTACTTTCTATTATTTAGTTTAATTCCATTAGTTGTTTCATCACTCAATTCCATTAGTTGAATTATAAAGGAACTTAAGAACAATCAGTAGGATTTCATTTTATTTGTGTTTTACAGGGAGGGAAATCAATCAGTCCAAGGAATATAATAGTCACTATTTTGCAAGCTTAGGACCTGAACTTCCAACATATTAAACGTCATTTATGACAAAAAGAGAAAATCTTTTTTTTTTTTACTTTCTATTATTTAGTTTAATTCCATGTTTCATCACTCAATTCCATTAGTTGAATTATAAAGGAACTTGTCAAAACTAGCAAAATAGTGACTAAAGTCCCGGAAATTACATCGAGAGAGCTTTGATCATCAAATTACATATTTCTTCTTTGTTTAAAAAACAAATCACAAAAGCAATTATCTAGTAAAAAGTAATAAATAAAAAGTCTTAAAAAATGACCATTTTTGAGGAGTGATTTGAGAAAACTAGCAAAATAGTGACTAAAGTCCCGGAAATTACATCGAGAGAGCTTTGATCATCAAATTACATATTTCTTCTTTGTTTAAAAAACAAATCACAAAAGCAATTATCTAGTAAAAAGTAATAAATAAAAAGTCTTAAAAAATGACCATTTTTGTGGAGTGATTTGAGATATGTATATCAAGGGCTGGAATAGAAGAATATTTACTTTTAGTGTGCTTTTGGCTAAGTCATTTTCTAAGACAACAACTTAACCCATTGAAACCCTTCATAGTATCTGTATATGATTAAAATGGAGGGTGACACAAATAGCACGTTTATTTATTCAAGCCCAAGATAAAATTTTTGAAGCAAAATTAACCAGTGACCTAAAGGTATACCTATCTATATTTAGTCATTCCATGTACTAAATTTCAGGCAAATTTTCTATCTGAAAAATTCTCAGTCTTAATGAGATACAAGTCAAAAAACTCCTTACTCAAATCAAAAACCAACGAGATCTTACAAGGAGTTTATACCTAGAAGGCATTTATATTTACTTTTAGTGTGCTTTTGGCTAAGTCATTTTCTAAGACAACAACTTAACCCATTGAAACCCTTCATAGTATCTGTATATGATCAAAATGGAGGGTCACACAAATAGCACGTTTATAGTCTTAAAAAGTGACCATTTTTGAGGAGTGATTTGAGATATATCAAGGGCTGGAATAAAAGAATATTTACTTTTAGTGTGCTTTTGGCTAAGTCATTTTCTAAGACAACTTAAACCATTGAAACCCTTCATAGTATCTGTATATGATCAAAATGGAGGGTCACACAAATAGCACGTTTACTTATTCAAGCCCAAGATAAAATCTTTGAAGCAAAATTAACCAGTGACCTAAAGGTATACCTATCTATATTTAGTCATTTCATGTACTAAATTTCAGACAAATTTTCCATCTGAAAAATTCTCAGTCTTAATGAGATACAAGTCAAAAAACTCCTTACTCAAATCAAAAACCAACGAGATCTTACAAGGAGTTTATACCTAGAAGGCATTTCAGCTCAGGGAGGAAAAGGAAGGAGAAACTGATCTATCATATTCTTGTCAAAGTAAAGGAGGGGTAGGGGTTATATTATTAGTGTCGGGGAACACTAACCTAATCCATCCAGACATCAATTTGGGGTTAGGGGAATTAAGGATTAGAGGACAAAATTTGTAAAAAGATGAAAAATCACACACAACTAGAAATAAAATAAATAGTATGTATACGTATGGGTAAAGGAGGAAAAATTGAGGGGAAAAGGGGGAGAAGGAATGCGGTAGTAACTATGTCAAGTCACTCAAAACATTTGTCAATTCCCATTGAAACTTATAAAGGTCCTTTCACAACAACATTAAAAGGATTATTTCTAATTTTATACTTTCCATTACATTATTTAAGTATAAGTAATTAAAACTTGGAAAATATTCAGCTTGACTATTATTATTGTTAAAGGAAAACTTAAGTTAGGCCGTGACAGTAATTTCATCTGTGTTCTACTCTATGATAGTGAAACGAGCCTGGTGGCGCGCGATCGTCAAGAGTTCAAATCAAATTTTCAATGAGCGAAGAATAGTATGTATACGTATGGGTAAAGGAGGAAAAATTGAGGGGAAAAGGGGGAGAAGGAATGCGGTAGTAACTATGTCAAGTCACTCAAACATTTGTCAATTCCCATTGAAACTTATAAAGGTCCTTTCACAACAACATTAAAAGGATTATTTCTAATTTTATACTTTCTATTTAGAATACATTATTTAAGTATAAGTAATTAAAACTTGGAAAATATTCAGCTTGACTATTATTACTGTTAAAGGAAAACTTGAGTTAGGCCGTGACAGTAATTTCATCTGTGTTCTATTCTATGATAGTGAAACGAGCCTGGTGGCGCGCGAACGTCAAGAGTTCAAATCCGAAGATTGTTATTTGATTTGGGTTGCAAAAAAATTACGAGTGGATGCCCTTGGCACTCAACCGTTGCTATTTCTTTAACAAGAGAAATTTCAGGCTTGTATGCTCCCTGTCTAATTCCTCCAGCCAAACTAGACTAGAAGTGGGAGAAAAATTGAGTTGAAAATGCCGAGAAACCATGAAACTCTATTCTGTGTTAATATAGGCCGGGCGGCGCGGCGTTTCAAACTTTTGACATTCGCGCGCCTCCCGGCACGCTTGATAAAATGGCTCGCCTAATCTATACAAACCTTTGAGGACCAGCCAGAACGAATGTCGTAATGGGGTGGTCAAATTTATGCTGAAAAGCTTCAACAAAATCGACTTGGCGCGAGTTCAATTCCAAATGCTGATTCAAGTTCGGCAAAAACTAGGAACTACGAAACCAAAAATAATATATCAACAGCCTTTCTGACTTTTGCAACGAGAAATTTTCGTTAATGAAACTAAAAACTAAAAAACAAACATATCACAGACATTTTTCACCATGAGGTATAGTAGCAATGTACCAAATGCATAATAAGGAATTCCGTATAGCTCTCCACGTTATATCCGAGAATGTCCATGTCTTCAAATGGTTGAACCTGGAAACATCGCCAGTTGTTAGTTATAGTTTAGGTTATTTTTATATTAACTCCCTCCTATTTACGACACAATTTAACCCACTTTGGTCTTTTTAGGGTGGATCAAATGGTTGAACCTGGAAACATCGCCAGTTGTTAGTTAGTTATAGTTTTATAGTTTAGCTGTTTAGGTTATTTTTATATTAACTCCCTCCTATTTACGACACAATATAACCCACTTTGGTCTTTTTAGGGTGGATATACAGAATACAAAATATTCAATAAAATCAGGACTACTGGTTCTGATTCTTACCAGGGAAGGTGTCAATGTCTTCACTATCAAATAGTCATTGTTCAGTCAGATAGGCAATTATTATACAGACAGACCATTATAATTGTCAAACGATTTACTTACCACGGGGATAACATATTTCCCGATGCCCATCAGTTGCTTGATGCGACTCGTAGGCACACACCGAAACAAATCGTCCCACATCAGCAACTTCACTTGCGGATATAACTGATTGAAATGACGCACAATAGTCACCAAATGATCTATGATGACGTCATATAAGTGTTTTCCCCCACAACATTCCCTAGGGCACTCATCCTGAGGGAACGGACCTCGGAACCCGATGTGAAAGTATTTGGTGTCTCGGTGAAAGTCTAAAACCTGGGGAGGGAGAAGAGAGCTGGATCAGGGAGGAGAGGGACGAAGAATTTCATTGAGCTCAGGGAAAAGCAACAACGGAGATCTTATCGTCCCGGCACGTCCCGAAATTTAAGGCAGATGGAGGACAGAATAGGGGTGAGATAGGCGTTCCGAGAACGAACCTCATCTGTTAAGGATAAAATTCGCCCTGGGCGTTAATCGAACCCGTGACCTAGCGCTTAGAAGATTCAAATGGTTGAACCTGGAAACATCGCCAGTTGTTAGTTAGTTATAGTTTTATAGTTTAGCTGTTTAGGTTATTTTTATATTAACTCCTATTTACGACACAATATAACCCACTTTGGTCTTTTTAGGGTGGATATACACTATACAGAGTACAAAATATTCAATAAAATCAGGACTACTGGTTCTGATTCTTACCAGGGAAGGTGTCAATGTCTTCACTATCAAATAGTCATTGTTCAGTCAGATAGGCAATTATTATACAGACAGACCATTATAATTGTCAAACGATTTACTTACCATGGGGATAACATATTTCCCGATGCCCATAAGTTGCTTGATGCGACTCGTAGGCAAACACCGAAACAAATCGTCCCACATCAGCAACTTCACTTGCGGATATAACCTGAAGCATCGTAGTTTTGTACTCATTCATGAAAAAGATCAACGTATCTTCCCCACACGATATAGCGATGAAAAATACAGCATGCACCCCTATAAACCGTATACAATGTCTGATCAATTAGGTCTCCCTTCTTGTGTAATAAAATCTACCCCTAAAAATACCTTTGCATTTCCACACGATATTTTATTTAAAGATAACAATAGCGATGAAAAATACAGCATGCACCCCTATAAACCGTATACAATGTCTGATCAATTAGGTCTCCCTTCTTGTGTAATAAAATCTACTCCCAAAAATACCTTTGCGTTTATTTCCACACGATATTTTAAGGATAACTTTCTCTACTCTTAGTCAACCTTACAAAAACGAAAAACTAGGAACTACGAAACCAAAAATAATATATCAACAGCCTTTCTGACTTTTGCAACGAGAAATTTTCGTTAATGTAACTAAAAAATAAAAAACAAACATATCACAGACATTGTTCACCATGAGGTATAGTAGCAATGTACCAAATGCATAATATAAGTACTCGTTGGGCGAGACAACTTATTGCTACCTTCCGAGCTATCTATATCTAGGCTGGGTGCTTCAAAATTTAAAATGCTAGGTGCACCTCGATCGATTGATGTCTGAAGCTGTATCCACACATAGTCGACCGGCCTGAACCGTCCACACTGCCTCGACAACATAGAGATTCACCTCGTCGATCGACACGACGGCCGGTGGACTATGTTTGAACACAGCTTAATCTTGGGTTTTCTGAGAGTATAGACCACGGACCACGATTTCGACAGAAATACAAAAGCCTGTCCCAGCCACCCTTCAGATTTAGAACATGATGGGTGAATATTTCCATACAGCGTTTTTTACCTTTTTAAGGGGGTTTTTAGACCACGATTTCGACAGAAATACAAAAGCCTGTCCCAGCCACCCTTCAGATTTAGAACATGGGTGAATATTTCCATACAGCGTTTTTTTAGGGGTGTTTTTGGACCACGATTTCGACAGAAATACAAAAGCCTGTCCCAGCCACCCTTCAGATTTAGAACATGGGTGAATATTTCCATACAGCGTTTTTTACTTTTTTAAGGGGGTTTTTATCCGACGTCAAGTTTTAACATGTATACTTATTACTTACCCTCCCTATCATCTTGAACACAAGGTCCAGCGAGCTTCTGGCGTTCGGGCAAATAAACCGGGTGTCGTTGAAATTCTGCCGCATCTTGGCAAACTCTTTCACTTTCAGTACGAAGTCCATATCCGAGTATAGAGGTACGAGAGGAATACTGGCGAGTCCATTGGACTCCGCAGCCGCTAGGATGATAAATATTTCGGTTTCCCTGAAAGGGTTGGTGTTGTCGAACCCTAAGGAATAGGGTAGGGTGTCTTCCCATTCAATGAGGAGGCTGGTAGCCCCCGTGTAGGCCAGGATGGGAAGGATCTCCTTCAGGTACGTCAGACTGGGGGGTGCACCTTTCAGGTCTAAATGAACGAGGACCTCTGTGAAAAATACGGAGAGTTTCCAAGTACCTGCTTTAGGGTGTGCACTCAGCAACTAACTTTCTTTTTAGTGACCGGGGTTTCACCCTCCATTCGGCAACAAGCTTTCCAACCTCTGTGAAAAATACGGAGAGTTTCCAAGTACCTGCTTTAGGGTGTGCACTCAGCAACTAACTTTCTTTTTAGTGACCGGGGTTTCCCAAATGGTGGCCTGCGGTTCAGGACGAGCCAATTTTATTTAACATGGCTAGAGACCATCACCCCAATGTATGGCAGATAAGACATATACGTGTATCTTTTCGTTATTCTGCCATCACCATTCGGCTTTTAGTAGTATGTGGTGCCAGACTCATAGAAATGCAAATGGTGTACAGAGTAAAGTACTCATAGCTTGGGGGAGCAAGGACTTACCTTTGAATGTGGATGCCATCACCATTCGGCTTTTAGTAGTATGTGGTGCCAGACTCATAGAAATGCAAATGGTGTACAGAGTAAAGTACTCATAGCTTGGGGAAGCAAGGACTTACCTTTGAATGTGGACGGTGTCACCATCTGGTTTCTGTACGGAACGATGGATAAGCTACTCGGGTCAAAGAAAAAATTGACCAGGAGAAAATGAATAGCACAAGCGAACACGGATAGAAATGAAAACAAGAGAAACAGAGGAAATATTTTGAACACGGAACTAGACATGGTAATGACAAGTGACATACTTGGCACCGGTTGAACTGCGGGGCTGCGGGGTCGATTCCTGTCCGAGGCAAACTTTATATCTTAAAACAGATAAGGTTCGTTTTCGGAATGGCTGGCTTTCTGCTATCCTGTTCTCTCTTTGATTTCAGAACGAAAAGACCTCCGCTGTTACAGTTCCCTCTCTATGAAACCTCGTAAAAAATGGTACCTATCACTTGGCACCGGTTGAACTGCGGGGCTGTGGGATCGATTCCTGTCCGAGGCAAACTTTATCTTAAAACAGATAAGGTTCTTTTTCGGAATGCCTGGCTTTCTGCTATCCTGTTCTATCTTTGATTTCAGAACGAAAAGACCTCCGCTGTTACAGTTCCCTCTCTATGAAACCTCGTAAAAAATGGTATCTATGCATCGTTCAAGTTAAATTAATATAAGGTAATGAGCCCAAATTTGGGACAACTCTTTCAAGTGAAACAGCAACGATGAAAACTCTCAGATTCTGCTATCCTGTTCTCTCTTTGATTTCAGAACGAAAAGACCTCCGCTGTTACAGTTCCCTCTCTATGAAACCTCGTAAAAAATGGTATTTATGCATCGCTCAAGTCAAATTAATATAAGGTAATGAGCCCAAATTTGGACCAACTCTTTCAAGTGAAACAGCAACGATGAAAAATCTCAGAGGTTACGTAGCATACAGAATATTTTACGTACAATACGGTTCAAATGTTGAATCAAGTGTCCTTTATTCAGTGCGTTTACCATATACCTATCTGGATTTCTGCTGTTTACACACATGCACTGAACATCACAAGGTAATAATTCTCATCAGTAAAATACTAAAATCCAATAGTTTTCCACATCTAGGGATAACCGTAATATCCATTTCACTGTTAAGAAGGCTTGGTTGATAGGTAATGCTTAAAAAATCATTTAGGGATTTAACCCGCCAATCCTTAAAAACACATCAGGTCCCTCTTTATAGCTTATTCAAAAGCTCCATTTACCCAACTTCTTTAATAATGTCCCAGTTCTTAACTGTTCACAAGGTAATAATTCTCATCAGTAAAATACTAAAATCCAATAGTTTTCCACATCTAGGGATAACCGTAATATCCATTTCACTGTTAAGGCTTGGTTGATAGGTAATGCTTAAAAAATCATTTAGGGATTTAATCCGCCAATCCTTAAAAACACATCAGGTCCCTCTTTATGGCTTATTCAAAAGCTCCATTTACCCAACTTCTTTAATAATGTCCCAGTTCTTAACTGTTTTTTATTAAACATGGCTAGAGACCATCACCCCAATGTATGGCAGATAAGACATATACGTGTATCTTTTTGTTATTCTGCCATCACCATTCGGCTTTTAGTAGTATGTGGTGCCAGACTCATAGAAATACAAATGGTGAACAGAGTAAAGTACTCATAGTTTGGGGAAGCAAAGACTTACCTTTGAATGTGGACGGTGTCACCATCTGGTTTCTGTACGGAACGATGGATAAGCTACTCGGGTCAAAGAAAAAGTTGACCAGGAGAAAATGAACAGCACAAGCGAACACGGACAGAAATGAACCCAAGAGAAACAGAGGAAATATTTTGAACACGGAACTAGACATGGTAATGACAAGTGACATACTTGGCACCGGTTGAACTGCGGGGTCGATTCCTGTCCTAGGCAAACTTTATCTTAAAACAGATAAGGTTCTTTTTCGGAATGCCTGGCTTTCTGCTATCCTGTTCTCTCTTTGATTTCAGAACGAAAAGGCCTCCGCTGTTACAGTTCCCTCTCTATGAAACCTCGTAAAAAATGGTATTGTCAAGTCACTCAAACATTTGTCAATTCCCATTGAAACTTATAAAGGTCCTTTCACAACAACATTAAAAGGATTATTTCTAATTTTATACTTTCCATTACATTATTTAAGTATAAGTAATTAAAAACTTGGAAAATAATCAGCTAGACTATTATTACTGTTAAAGGAAAACTTAAGTTAGGCCGTGACAGTAATTTCATCTGTGTTCTATTCTATGATAGTGAAACAAGCCTGGTGGCGCGCGATCGTCAAGAGTTCAAATCAAATTATCAATGAGCGAAGAAATATTAATACATAACAAAGGAAAATTTAGAACCTTTACGCAGCGAAGAGGTAGTATTTACGTTGATATTTGTGCGTAGATATTTCTACGTAGCGTGGCGGCGTGTGGGATTTCAGCAGTTGTCTAGCGTCGCGAAGCATTTAGTCGATGAATGTATTTACGCAGCGTCGCACAGTATTCACGCAGCCATTTGGAGATATCGTCGCGACGTATTGAGATCATCGTAGCGTAAATTCGTAGCTCGCAGTGTGTTTTTACTAGTTATTTTTGTCTATACACGCAGCCATTTGGAGATATCGTCGCGACGTATTGAGATCATCGTAGCATAAATTCGTAGCTCGCAGTGTGTTTTTACTAGTTATTTTCGTCTATATTTTTTACTGAAATCATTTGCAACAGAGAAGTCAAAATATGGTTGGATTATTCGATGATAAGAAATGGGGTTTAGTCTTACAGTGGCGTGAAGCATCGTAGTTTTGTACTCATTCATGAAAAAGATCAACGTATCTTCCCCACACGATATAGCGATGAAAAATACAGCATGCAACGCAGCCATTTGGAGATATCGTCGCGACGTATTGAGATCATCGTAGCATAAATTCGTAGCTCGCAGTGTGTTTTTACTAGTTATTTTTGTCTATATTTTGTACTGAAATCATTTGCAACAGAGAAGTCAAAACATGGTTGGATTATTCGATGATAAGAAATGGGGTTTAGTCTTACAGTGGCGTGAAGCATCGTAGTTTTGTACTCATTCATGAAAAAAGATCAACGTATCTTCCCCACACGATGTAGCGATGAAAAATACTGATAAGAAATGGGGTTTAGTCTTACAGTGGCGTGAAGCATCGTAGTTTTGTACTCATTCATGAAAAAGATCAACGTATCTTCCCCACCCGATGTAGCGATGAAAAATATAGCATGCACCCTATAAACCGTATACAATGTCTGATCAATTAGGTCTCCCTCCTTGTGTAATAAAATCTACTCCCAAAAATACTTTTGCATTTCCACAGGATATTTTAAAGATAACTTTCTCTACTAGGAATTCCGTATAGCTCTCCACGTTATATCCGAGAATGTCCATGTCTTCAAATGGTTGAACCTGGAAACATCGCCAGTAGTTAGTTATAGTTTAGCTGTTTAGTTTAGGTTATTTTTACATTAACTCCTATTTACGACACAATATAACCCACTTTGGTCTTTTTAGGGTGGATATACAGAGTACAAAATATTCAAATAAAATCAGGACATCAGCAAAAACTAGGAACTACGAAACCAAAAATAATATATCAACAGCCTTTCTGACTTTTGCAACGAGAAATTTTCGTTAATGAAACTAAAAAATAAAAAAAAAACAAACATATCACAGCATTGTTCATCATGAGGTAAAGTAGCAATATACCAAATGCATAATGTACCAGGGAAGGTGTCAATGTCTTCACTATCAAATAGTCATTGTTCAGTCAGATAGGCAATTATTATACAGACAGACCATTATAATTGGCAAACGATTTACTTACCACGGGGATAACATATTTCCCGATGCCCATCAGTTGCTTGATGCGACTCGTAGGCACACACCGAAACAAATCGTCCCACATCAGCACCTTCACTTGCGGATATAACTGATGGAAATGACGCACAATAGTCACCAAATGATCAACAACTTATTTCCCACAATATGAAGTTAACGTTGGTCCCCACCCCTAAGATAGAAGATAAGGACAGCGAAGCAAGGGGAGTAGAATAGTATCGAAGTTTGTACCTGGGGTAGTGAAGTGACCATAGCGTGCGTCGTTATATTGAGTAGTGTAGAGTAGAGGAAGGGATGGGTATCTAATAGCCTCCATTGGCGCCATAACCACCCCCACTGGAGCTGCGAGCACCCCCATAGCCACCACCTCCTCCACCTCGACCGCCCCCATACGAAGAATTTGATCCATAGGAATCACCACCATAGTCTCGACTGTAAATCACGTAGAGAAATATATTCGTAGATTATAATAGCGTAGACACATAAGTAAACAGGTCGAAATATAATGCACAATGGATAACGTCGTCTGCATTCATAGCTAAGAGTCACAACGGAGAAAAATATTGAATTAGTTTCATGAGTTCAATTCGTTTGGTAGACGGGCGTCGAAGTTCTGTAATAACGTAGGACATGGTTTTCATTAGGAATTCAATACATATGTAGATGCATAATATCAGAGTACAATTCAACAAGGGCAGAGACACATAAGTAAACAGGTCGAAATATAATGCACAATGGATAACGTCGTCTGCATTCATAGCTAAGAGTCACAACGGAGAAAAATATTGCATTAGTTTCATGAATTCAATTCGTTTGGTGGACGGGCGTCGAAGTTCTGTAATAACGTAGGACATGGTTTTCATTAGGAATTCAATACATATTATGTAGATGCATAATATCAGAGTACAATTCAACAAGGGCAGAATGTAGTGCAAAATTATTTGCTGTTCAAACATTGGAAGCGTTGTTAGTTTTTGGTATGTAGAAAAATCGATTGCAGTAGACTTTGAATGACACACTTGACATGATTTTGTTTTTCATCCCAGAATACAAAATGTGAAATATAAACTCAATATTAGCTTCAATTTCATTTGTAGTGCATTTCAGAAAAACATGTTTGATCTCAACTAAGAACTTTGTATGATTTTACACCTACATTGCACAATAATGATGTAGAAGATCTCCATTTTAAAAATGGGTGTCAAAAGTTCATTTTCAATTTCTCAATTTTGAACAAAAAGCTTCCATTGAATTTGGATGATTAGGTGACCACTGTTTTCAATAAAATGGGCAGTGAAGGGGTTTAAAACAAATGAAAACATAGATCAGTCTTGATTAGCATTGATACAACTGAACTCAGCTTTCAGGTAAAGTAACAGGTTGGTAATTTGATATACAACTAGATATGCATAGCTTTTTATTTGATCAAGAACCACCACTTTGTTAATTTTATAAGCATTTATTAGTCTGTTAGCCACAGAAGAAATTTCCAATTCTTGAAGTGATCAAAATGATTTTCATAGCTTTTTTAATACTGATTGTAGAGGTAAGACGTTTGAAGCAAAATATTGCAATCAAGTTTCTTCACAATAGTTGAACATGGACTTATCAATCAACTTCCAGATCCAAAGTCAAAATTAATATAAAGTTGATGCAAAATAAGCCATTTGAAGGGAATTATTAGGAATAAATATCATTATAATACACCCAAGAGAGATCATTTTAAATCACAGATTTATTTTTTAAGTAAGCTGAAATGGACATGTGTATTCAAGGTTCAGAACCAAAATGGTATCAACATGTTCTTGTAAACTATTATTAATTTGGCACCTTGAAATTTGTGTAAATAAAAAAGTTGAACATAAAGAGGACAAAATAACTTGTCTTATTTCAGTTCAAAAAGTTGTTGTGTTCAAAATAAACAACATAATAAATATATTACATATTTCATATGTACACTGTACACTGACTAGGTAGTAAGTAACAGGGGAAGCAAAATTGAAAAGAGAAAATAGGTATCTACAATTTTAATAGAGTAATCCCTACAATACAAGGTTGATTTCTTGAACAGCACAATTTAAAGCTGCCTTGAGATTTCTCTGTTTTATCTACAATTTTAATAGAATAATCCCTACAATACAAGGTTGATTTCTTGAACAGCACAATTTAAAGCTGCCTTGAGATTTCTCTGTTCAACTTTGCTCACCCTTGGGGTGATAAATACTTCACTATGTAAAAATTATTTAGTACTCATCAACATTGTACCTTCTTTGAACGGGAGATCTGCTACGGAATCTACCACCACCTCCTCTTCCTCCACCTCCTCCATTATAGTAGTCTGGCTTTCCTCCATCAAATCCTCGACTGTCTCTTCCACCTCGGTAGCCTCCACCTCCTCTTCCTCCTCCATACTCATCTCGGCCTCCTCGGTATCCACCACCTCCCCGACTGCCTCTGAATCCTCCATCTCCTCTCCCTCGTCCACCTCCTCCAAACCTATCACCACCATCTCTGTAGCCACCGCCTCCGTAGCCCCCACCACCTCCACGGTAGCCTCCTCGTCCACCTCTGCTGTCAAATCTGCCTCCACGGCCACCACCTCCTCTTCCACGACCTCTGCCTCTGGAGATTTCAACACGTAGCTTGGAGCCCATCAGGTCTTGATCATTCATACTGTCACAGGCAGCCTCAGCATCAATTTGATTTGAGAACTCGACAAATGCAAACCCGGGAGGATTGAAAGCAACCCATACACTGTTGAGCTTTCCAAACTTTTCAAATTCCAGTTCCAAGTCTTCTTTCTTGACTGTCTCGGTGAGACCTCCTACATATACACGAGTACCACGTTCCATCTGTAAAAGAGAATAAATGTAACAATTAGAACTTGGGTAAGTACCATTTTTACAATATTAAAAAATAATAATAATAAAAATAAGTGCCACTGGTGCAGTTACTAGGGCAGAGGATTCACAACCGGACGGTTTGCAGTTTGAATCCCAAAGGGGAAATAAAAAACATAATCAGAGGAAAACTAGGTAATTATGCAGAAGTCACATCCATGGAAAAGAAAAGCTTGTATTTGTATTTAACCTAACCCTATAATAATACTTATCACTGCTTGTTTGTGACAGTTCCTTTGGTAGCAATATTCCATGGACGTGACTTCTGCACAAGTACGGAAAACTATTCCCTCAGGTGTGTCAAGGACAAAATACAGAGGCAAGGTTTATCCTGCATCTTCTGCAAGACACAAGCATCCATTTTGAAATTTCGGAACAGAGAGGAATCCATGTTCTCGTCTGTAAGAATGCCTGTACCTTTGTTAGTAAGGTCGCCGGAGGAAAAGTGAGAATTAAACTAAGAAAGAAACACACAGAAGTGTAATTTTACATGCTGTTAATGAAATAATAAGGGTTAATTAATATTACCATTCCGTCTGACATGATTGCTTTGGATGCCGCAAAACGTACACGTACCTTGAAGACCTTGTGGTTTGTGGTGGATTCTGTGATGGAACACGAGATCTCTTTACAAATTTATATATTTAACAAAACCTTCAACACTACACTGGCATAGCTTTTATCCAAAAACACTCCTTTCCTCCAAAAATTAACTTGTAAAATTAATATTTTAGTTTTCAGAAATTCAAGTTTTCAATTTCTTCTGAAAACAAAAACACGGAACTAGACGATAAGAGGGGAAATGTGAAGAAGCGGCGTCATTCCCCTTCCATTGACCCAACCTCTTAATTTGAGAGAGCTGCCAACTTAAAATGCCTTCTACAATATTTTTGGAAATTTGAGATACGTCTTCGATCATTTTACCAATATCCAAAGGTTTTTTTTTCCTTTCATTTAGAGAAAAAACTGAAAAATGTAGTAATTTGTAAAGTAAAATTTGTAAGGTACAAATTTGCAAAGTACCTACGTGAATCCTGAACCATAAAATTTATTTTGCAACAGTTGGTCAAAGTGATTGTAGGGGAAATGTGAAAAAATCAAGAACGAAGACCTTTTCTGTAAATTTATCCCTCCAATGATTTCAATCCCACTCTAATGAGAATAAATCCCGCATTCTGAATGACTATTGTCCTCTTCTTGTTTCTTTAAGGCCCGACTTATTGTTATTCAGAAAAAAATCTTGTGTGTTAGTGGGAACACTCATTTAAATTACATTGCCTACAGAACATTTGAAAAAAGTGGGAGCGGGCCTTTACTGTGGGCTGGACTCCAAAAATTTTAAGTGCCCACCCCTCCTTCCTTGCTTGAGAAAACATGGAGCTAATCCCCGGGATTTCCAACTTCCATAATATAAGCGGTAATTTGTAAAGTACAAATTTGCAAAGTACCTACCTACGCTAATCTATTCTTTCTACCATGACGCTAATCGTGAACCAATTATAAAATTTATTTTTTGCAACAGTTGGTCAAAGTGATTGTAGGGGAAATGTGAAAAAATCAAGAACGAAAACCTTTTCTGTAAATTTATCCCTCCAATGATTTCAATCCCACTCTGATGAGAATAAATCCCGCATTCCTGTTCCTTATTTATGGCCCGTTCCCACACTTCCCACTTGTCATTCAGAAAAAAATCTTGTGTGTTAGTGGGAACACTCATTTAAATTACATTGCTTACAGAACATTTGAAAAAAAGTGGGAACGAGCCTTTACCGTGGGCTGGACTCTAAAAATTTCAAGTGTCCACCCCCCTTCCTTGCTTGAGAAAACATGGAGCTAATCCCCGGGATTTCCAACTTCCATAAGTACATAAATGCGGGCCACATAACTACAGGGGAGTAGGCCCGTATCCAGGATTATATTGAGGGGAGGGAGTGGATGCTCCACATTTTGGAGTACACCCCACAGTAAAAGCGCAGAAATGAAGCAAGAGGAGAGCCACCCAAAAAGCTTTGCGGGTCAAATGTGGACCGCGGGCCGCTAGTTGGAAACCGCTGATCCTTTCAATACCTTCGGGTGTAAAAAATCCCTCTTCTTACTAAATATTCCCTCTTGTGGGCTGGACTCCAAAAATTTTAAGTGCCCACCCCTCCTTCCTTGCTTGAGAAAACATGGAGCTAATCCCCGGGATTTCCAACTTCCATCAGTATATGCGGGCCACATAACTACAGGGGAGCAGGCCCGTATCCAGGATTATATTGAGGGGAGGGAGTGGATGCTCCACATTTTGGAGTACACCCCACAGTAAAAGCGCAGAAATGAAGCAAGAGGAGAGCCACCCAAAAAGCTTTGCGGGTCAAATGTGGACCGCGGGCCGCTAGTTGGAAACCGCTGATCCTTTCAATACCTTCGGGTGTAAAAAATCCCTCTTCTTACTAAATATTCCCTCTTGTACCATTCTTGATATTTTTAATCCTCCCTCTTCTACCACTTCCCCTCGTTTGTAAACATGAGTGGAAAAAGCTGAAGGGGAAATTTGGCTCTTTTTTTTTCATTTTCTTTTTTTTTTCTAACTCGAGTTTTGAGTTGAGTTGAGTTATCATGAAAAAAATTCCTGTGATAAGATGGTTGAATCCTTTTACCAATGTCCCAGTCCGATCTATCATTATCAGTTGAGTTGAGTCTTGGATCCTCAATTCCTCACAGTTCTGCTTCTGAGTTCTGAGCTTCTGAGTCCTCCCGCTCCATTCTTGATATTTTTAATCCTCCCTCTTCTACCACTTCCCCTCGTTTGTAAACATGAGTGGAAAAAGCTGAAGGGGAAGTTTGGCTCTTTTTACTTTTTCTTTTCATTTTCTTTTTTAGGTACCTAAACCTACCTAACCCGAGTCTCGAGCAACTCGAGTTTTGAGTTGAGTTATGAAAAAAATTCCTGTGATAAGATGTTTGAATCCTTTTACCAATGTCCCAGTCCGATCTATCATTATCAGTATCAGTTGAGTCTTGGATCCTCACAGTTCTGCTTCTGAGCTGAGTTCTGAGTCAGTCATCAGTCTGTCCATGTTTGTAATCATGAGTGATAAGAGATTGTGCGTGTTTTTTAAAAATTGCATCTCGATAATTCGACTGCGGGGATTTTAACAAATTTACCGTGCCGTGTTTTTAACTTGAGAAATAATCATTTAATTTTAGTTCTCTTGTAAATAATTAAGTCAGTCATAGTCTGTCCAGGTCTTGTAATCATGAGTGATAAGAGATTGTGCGTGTTTTTTAAAAATTGCATCTCGATAATTCGACTACGGGGATTTTAACAAATTTAGCGTGCAGTGTTTTCAACTTCAGAAATAATCATTTAATTTTAGTTCTCTTGTAAATAATTGAAAATTGTGAAAATGAGGCGTAACGTGAAATATTTGCTGTTGTTTTCAATATCATGGATGTTTGTTGTGGTCTATTATTTGCAGTCAATCAAGGACCCTTTGACACCCAAGGTAAGAACTTGTTTCTTCTGATGCCTCTAGTTATACCTAAACATGTAAATTGTAAACTTTCCTCTGAACTTGCCAGTGTTTTTTTACTCAGTTAACTAATCAACTATGCCTTAACCAAATCGCTCCTTTATGAAACTGTAAACTTGTCTTTGATGTTCACATTAGCAATTTGGCAAAGGTTGGATTGAGAGCTGGCTATGTGCTATGTGTGAACCTTTGATTCAATAATCTCTGTAAGGACCAAGGAATTTCCATCCACTGCTAATTCCCTGTATGGTTGTGTAGCCAAAAGCTCCAGTTTGAAATAATAATAATAATGATAATAATTTCAGAGTATTTTCAACCATGAATCCCCAGATCTGTAGTCTTATGTTTGCCTGAACTTTTGGGCTTTTCCACTAGCACAGATGAATGAAAAATGTTTAGAAGAGATTTGACAGCTAACATGAGACTGTAGAAATGAGAATGAGTTGAGTTAAAAAAAATAAAAAAATAAAGTGCCTATATTTTAACATGAGTGCTCTGTATAACAGGAACTAAATCTGTTATTAGTTCATTACCTCCACTAGCACAGATGAATGAAAAATGTTTAGAAGAGATTTGACAGCTAACATGAGACTGTAGAAATGAGAATGAGTTGAGTTAAAAAAACATGCCTATATTTTAACATGAGTGCTCTGTATAACAGGAACTACTTAAATCTGTTATTAGTTAATTACCTATGTACTAATTTGCTACCTACATATATGCCAACACACACCTACATAGTTGGTAGGTACCTACAGGTACAGTACTTGGATCTAGGATTTAGCTAGATAGATAATTAATTTGCCTAGGTATTCATATGAGTGTTGATATCATTGTCATGGTACTGATCACATTTAGTAATTGAGTATCTGCCTACTAATTTGCTACCTACATATATGCCAACACACACCTACATAGTTGGTAGGTACCTACAGGTACAGTACTTGGATCTAGGATTTAGCTAACTAGCTAGATAGATAACTAATTTGCCTAGGTATTCATTCATATGAGTGTTGATATCATTGTCATGGTACTGATCACATTTAGTAATTGAGTATCTGCCTATAGGTGCTTGTTTAACTATTGGTTTGATTTATTATGTCATTGTAGTTGAGACAGAATAGTCATTACTTACCTAGCAAAGTACTTTTTGTCAATTAGTTTTCTCTAATTAATTAACAATTCTGATATCAATTGCATAACTGATCTCATTTGTTTGTTTTGCTTGTTGTGGAAATCATGATCACATTCCTAAACATTGTGTCTGTAATGGATAAGATTTATTTAGATTGTTCACTTACTTTGGTACAGTTAAGTAAGTAATGGTAAAAGTAAGTGCAGCACCCTCAAGGAAATAGATGGAGCACCACTGATTCTTTTACTGGGCCCCGCAACAGCCAGTCACGGAATCAATCATTTGCATATGATACAAATTTTATGACCCCGCCGGGAATCGAACCCGGGCCTCCCACGTGCAAGGCGAGCGCAGTGACCACTACGCCATGGAAGCTGACCACCAACCATAAAGATAACTACATTATTGTAGGTACTCCCAAATTTTATTCCAAATCAAAGCTTATCCAAAAACACCCATGCAAAATACACATTACACCATACAAATGCACATGCATCCAATTCCTATTTCCCTTAAAATTCCCACTATACCGCATCAGGATCCTCCTCCTATGTACCTATATGTAACCAGACAACTATCCACCCATGTAGTTAGGTACGCACTCAGTAAACTGTAAAGGGTTCAAATTGTACAGGAATTCACGCCATCCCATCAGAAAGATAGCGTTAGAGAGGAATTATAATGACCATGCCTGAAAGAGGCATCTTATGCACACTATCTGAACTGATTCCTTGTTCCGGAAACACTACGTTGTACGTTAGTACGATAGTACGGGGCTCTCTGCATAACATCACACAGACAATGGCTTATTCACACACCGTTTCTCAGCCCACTCTGCGAACCAAGACAATAGTAGTCCGAAATATAGTGTGAGCCCCAGAGGTTGTGAGAACTCAAGCATGTGTGTGTGTGTGCTATGCTGTTATGTCAGATATAGGCCATTGTTGTGCTATTATGAGAGAGATAGGAAATAGAGAGAGGGAGAAGAGAAATAGGATAGATCGAGAGGGAGGGGGAGAGAGAGAGAAATGATAAAAACAAAGTGGATTAGTTTTCTCTAATTAATTAACAATTCTGATATCAATTGCATAACTGATCTCATTTGTTTGTTTTGCTTGTTGTGGAAATCATGATGACATTCCTAAACATTGTGTCTGTAATGGATAAGATTTATTTAGATAGTTCACTTACTTTGGTACAGTTAAGTAAGTAATGGTAAAAGTAAGTACAGCACCCTCAAGGAAATAGATGGAGCACCACTGATTCTTTTACTGGAGAGAAATAGATAAAGGGAAGGAATAGAGGAAGAGAGCGACTAGAGAGGGAGGGAGTGGAAGAAAGAGGGATAGAGGGAGAGAAGGGGGGGGGAATAAAGAGCAAGAAAGACACAGAAATGGGAGAGAGATAATAGAGGGAGAGGAAGATAAAGGAAAGAGAAAAAGGTGAGGCAGAGAGATTTGGTGTATTATAGAATTAGAATAGGATAGAATGAATGGAAATTGTACAGGAATTCACGCCATCCCATCAGAAAGATAGCGTTAGAGAGGAATTATAATGACCATGCCTGAAAGAGGCATCTTATGCACACTATCTGAACTGATTCCTTGTTCCGGAAACACTACGTTGTACGTTAGTACGATAGTACGGGGCTCTCTGCATAACATCACACAGACAATGGCTTATTCACACACCGTTTCTCAGCCCACTCTGCGAACCAAGACAATAGTAGTCCGAAATATAGTGTGAGCCCCAGAGGTTGTGAGAACTCAAGCATGTGTGTGTGTGTGCTATGCTGTTATGTCAGATATAGGCCATTGTTGTGCTATTATGAGAGAGATAGGAAATAGAGAGAGGGAGAAGAGAAATAGGATAGATCGAGAGGGAGGGGGAGAGAGAGAGAAATGATAAAAACAAAGTGGACCATTTCGATAGAGGTAGAGGAGAGAAAAAAAAGGGAAGAGAGAGGGGGAGGGAGAGAAATAGATAAAGGGAAGGAATAGAGGAAGAGAGCGACTAGAGAGGGAGGGAGTGGAAGAAAGAGGGATAGAGGGAGAGAAGGGGGGGGGAATAAAAAGCAAGAAAGACACAGAAATGGGAGAGAGATAATAGAGGGAGAGGAAGATAAAGGAAAGAGAAAAAGGTGAGGCAGAGAGATTTGGTGTATTATAGAATTAGAATAGGATAGAATGAATGGAATAGAATAGAATTACTCGGGGTTTCACATTTGATCACCGCGAGATTTACTGCAAGGTCATTTCGGTCTACCAAGGTATCTGTCCATTTGATCTTGACATTTATGTAGGAGATATGAATTTCCTTTCTTTACTTACTCGCCCTGTAGGTTAGTTGATCAGGGCTGGACCTAGTTGACATTTAAGTATGTTGGATTTCCTTTCTTTAGTTTCCCTGTGGTTAGTTGATCGGGACCGGACCTAGTTGACATTTATGTTGGATTTCCTTTCTTCACTCTCCCTTCGGTTAAAATGTCAGGACTGGACCTAGGGCTTGGATACTCGGGTGGCTATTTAAGGCTGTATTTAGCCCCACACCCTTCGAGCTTCATATTTACTTTCTCTTCTCCTTGGCTCTAGGCCACACTCCGAAAACTCCCCCCATCGACAAAATCCTGGATACGGCCTGCATTTCTATTGCTCTAAACTCTGGCCTGTAAGTCTAGTCACGGCCCTTATAGCAGGAAAATAAAATCAAGTATAGTGTTCCGCCGGTACTCGAACAGGGAACCTCCCACTTCCACCTCACCTATATACGCTAAGAGCAGGTATTTATCTACCGTCCAATTTTAATTAAATCGCTTTGGGAGTGGCTGGTACTCTGTACCATAAGTTGATTAAGTACTGCTGTGCCGAGTTTCAATGTCACCTTATTTGCTATTTTCCGTTTCAAGCCTTTCAAGGACTTTGGTTTCAAGTTTTGCTCAAGTATACAATGAATGAAGGGTTACAGGCCGAACTGTGTTTAGGCTTTTTTGTAAAACGGCTTTTTCAATGCAGAATTTCCCGAAAAGAATTACATTAATTTTCTGGAAAATCATCTCAATATTTTTCAATGGAAATCAAAAATTGAAGCTAATTTATTCAATTCTTCTTGAACAGAACCTTCCAATTCCGAATGCACATGAACCTTCGAATTCAAAATGTACTTATCTTCAAGCACAGATGTGCGAGTGAGTGCTTGTGTCAATAACTAAGCTTCTATAAGCCCTCGTTTTGGATTTTGAGCTTTTCAACTCCATAGGTAGGTACCTTTAGATTAGTAGTTCATTGCCCCGGGCCCCCCCCCCCCCCGTGAGTTGAGTTTTTGCGGCCCGCCAACTATCTACCTTGGTTTCTTGCGGCCCTCGGGCGCCCTAAGGTTGGACAACCCTGGTTTAGGTAGTTAAGTACGTACTTACCTGTGCGAAATATTCTAGGTCAAAAGTTTGCTACGAGGAACTTTATGCATTGTCGAATTTTCCACCAGGCGTGGCTGACTTTCTATCCTGTCAGTCAGTCTAAATTTAATAGTAAACCACTAACCCCATGTTCTCTTTGTAGATCCAATCCTAGAAAATACCCCTAAAGCCTGTAATTAGTAAAGTCAGAGCGCTCTTATCGAGCCTCGTTAGCTTTGTAGCGCATCTGCTTTGTAAGCGCTAGGTCTGAGGTTTTATTTCCGCCCGGGCCGAACTTCTGATCAAACAGGTGAGATTTGTTCTCGGAACGGCTGGATTTATCCTATCCAGTTCTCTTTTCTCTCTTTGATTTCCGTGCTATAAGACCTCTGTTACAGTTCCCCCTACCAAACCTCTCTCTAAAAGTCTAAAAAAAGCAGTCTTTACAAGTTCTCTATTTAAAGTAAGTAAATTCTCTACTTAATTTCACTTGAATTTCAGCTCAAATCTAGAGTTCAAAAGTTTAACGTTCACCCACACATCACATCAGTTGAGGAAATAAAAATGCTCCACTTTTAAGTACTTTTTGTTAACTTTTTCTTCATTTTAAAATATCGATCGACTTTTTTTCCCTTATTATTATTGCGTAAGTACCTACTCGTAACTTGAAATAAAAAAAGAACTTGTTCTAAGTACATACTTGGTTGTAATACTTACATATCTACTTGGTTGTTAACTGTTGTAGTGTTTGACTTTTTTCCTCTTGATTTAGCATTTTAACCGTAATAACAAAAGTTTTTATGTACTTTAGTGCAATA
>NW_007379175.1:37709-64482 GCF_000475195.1 Diaphorina citri | reverse complement strand
GAAAAAAAAAAAAAAAAAAAAAATCTACCTTGGAAGGGATTCGAACGAACAAACTTGCAGACAAGTTTTCCAAATTTGGGACTCACTTTGACCACTTTGTTCGCTCAAGGGAAAAATTAGGTATCTGGGACCAAAGGGGATCACACATTAGCATGGGAGGGAAAAAGGGAGGGATCCCACATCCCATCTTTTATCCCCACATCTGTGGGTATTAATTATCAAGAGTACCCCATCTTTTCCATCCCTCATTTTCTTCCCCCCGTTTTTCTCTCCCTCCCATTTTTCCCTGTCTCATTCCTTCCCTCCCAAATAATCCCATTCCTTGCCTCAATTCCTACCTCCCATTCTCCCTCCCATTTCTCCTTCCCTTATTCTCTTCCTCTCATTACCCCCTCCCTCATTGTCTCTCTCCTATATTTCCTCCCATTTTTCCTTCTCTCAAATTCTCTCCCTCCCATATTTCCTTCTCTCATTTATTCCCTCCCAAAATAATAGGGGCTATTTGATGACTGGGCGTTCTTTCATTGCATACAGTGTAGTTAGTTACCTACTACCTACTCTGTGCTAATAACAACCTCAGTGGTATGTTTTGGTTAACGCGGTGGACTTCTTACAGAGGTTTTTTTTTTTTTTAGAGGGAACTGTAACTGCTATGGTCTTATCGTCCCGAAATCAAGAGAGAAGGAATTTTTTTAAAGAGGTTTAACAGAGGGAACTGTAACTGCTATGGTCTTATCGTCCCGAAATCGAAGAGAGAAGGAAGAGAGGGATAGGAGAAAGCCAGCCGTTCCGAGAACGAACATTATCCCATCAGGATAAAATCCGCCCCGGGCGGGAATCGAACCATTTTAAAGAGGTTTGACAGAGGGAACTGTAACTGCTATGGTCTTATCGTCCCGAAATCGAAGAGAGAAGGAAGCCAGGTTAAAGAGGTTTGACAGAGGGAACTGTAACTGCTATGGTCTTATCGTCCCGAAATCGAAGAGAGAAGGAAGCCAGGTTAAAGAGGTTTGACAGAGGGAACTGTAACTGCTATGGTCTTATCGTCCCGAAATCGAAGAGAGAAGGAAGCTTTTTTAAAGAGGTTTAACAGAGGGAACTGTAACTGCTATGGTCTTATCGTCCCGAAATCGAAGAGAGAAGGAAGAGAGGGATAGGAGAAAGCCAGCCGTTCCGAGAACAAACATTATCCCATCAGGATAAAATCCGCCCCGGGCGGGAATCGAACCGCGGCCTAGCGCTCACAATGCAGACGCACTACCAACTATAAGCTAACTAGGCTGGTGCGGTGAACTTCAGACGTAGAGGTTGGGGTTCGAGTTCAAATTAGTTCGAGATTTTATGTCGACATCACACAAGCTAGAAAATTAAATGATGGTGTCCATTCATAGGCTGTAGTTAGTTACCTACTACCTACTCTGTGCTAATAACAACCTCAGTGGTATGTTTTGGTTAACGCGGTGGACTTCAGACGTAGAGGTTGGTGGTTCGAGATCAAATTAGTTCGAGATTTGATGTCGACATCACACAAGCTAGAAAATTATGATGGTGTTCATTCATAGGCACCTGACCTGGCACATACAAGTTTTCTTGGGATCAGATCGTAGTTTGTCAGTCAGGATTGAAAAAGAGAGAAAAAAAGGGTGGGAAGGGAAAAGGGGAAAAAAGAAAAGGGACAGGACGAATATTTGCTTACTAAAGGCGGAGACGGGGGAGAGAAAATGATACGGTGAAATTAGTGGACAGGGAAATTTCGGCAAAATTTCCCTGGATAGGAGGGAGGGTTAGGGAAAAATTACAGGACGAGAAAATTACGTTTCTTACCTACACATATTGCAGGAAGAGCCCACACGAAAAAAGATGAAAGGTTTCACTTCTAGTTATTTCTTACGGGAGTTTTTTTTTTTCATTCTGTTAAAAAAAATTGAACAATAATATCAATGACCGAGTCGCCGAGGGAACGGCAGTTCGAATCCCAGCAGGGATTTATTGCCAGCCTTGTAACCTCCTTTGCCTTCCTTCTTTCCTCGTTTTAAGCACAGGGTTCCTTATAAGAAGTTACCATATTTTAGCGACTTTATATCAAGCTCAGACTTGAAGCTTAGTTCTACTACATTTTAGCAGTAGGTTCAAATCGATCCGGTCTTTTAAAAAAGAAAATATGAGTTCTAGAATTAGGTATTGAAGTAATTTTGGTGTTTTTGAAACACAATCAGCAATCAAATTTAAGTTCTTATGGCTAACTTGACTGAACGAGGTGAAATTCGACCTCCATAAACGTGGCCCGCCTCAACTCTCGTTACGTTGGTACTCGTATTATGCATTTTCCGTCACCGACTGTCGCAAGCTTTTCCCCTCTGACTTTGACAAAGGTAAGGGGCTTTCTGTTGACATTTTTATTGTAAGTCAAAAGTAAAAGGTAGCAATGTCAAAATAATAGGTCGGAATGACAAATGTGAATATGTGGCGAGAGCACG
The DNA here is from genome assembly GCF_000475195.1 of Diaphorina citri. Classification (NCBI taxonomy): domain Eukaryota; kingdom Metazoa; phylum Arthropoda; class Insecta; order Hemiptera; family Psyllidae; genus Diaphorina; species Diaphorina citri. The sequence goes on along the minus strand of NW_007379175.1, from coordinate 62,005 downwards.
CAAACCGAAACTTTACCAAGATTAGAAAAAGCACGGTAATAAATAAGATTTTGGTTTTGTTTTGTACCTTTTTTCTCTTCATTTTCCCCTTCTAAGTTTCTCCCTCTATAAAATTCCCCCCTACAGTTTTTCTCCAAAATGAAATATTTATAACAAAATGAAATATTTATAACAAATCTAATATAAGTAACGAAGTGCGTGATCAAAACGGAGGGAATTACAGGAATATCAACACAAAACAAACGGAGGAAAGGTAAGGGACAAGGAGAAAATCGTAAAAGAAAGTTAAAAATGGAGAGGTTTGACAGAGGGAACAGTAACTGCTATGGTCTTATCGTCCCGAAATCGAAGAGAGAAGGAAGACAGGATAGGAGAAAGCCAGCCGTTCCGAGAAAGAACATTATCCAATCAGGATAAAATCCGCCCCGGGCGGGAATCGAACCCGCGGCCTAGCGCTTACAGCAGCAAAAGGAAAAGAACCTGGACATTTTTATGACTTGCCAGTTTGCCACAAAAAATACACAGAGTAAATTTGAGTGAGCATATGTTTAACTTTTAGTGGAAATTTACCGGATTTGACTGTCACTAATGTCAGTAATTAATTTTAATTTAATTTTTAAATTTTATTTATTTATCATGCTCATTTCCAAAAATATCATGCATAATTTACATACAAATACTAATTAATACTAATTAGTAGTGATTTCAACAAAATCTTAACTTTAACTCTTGAATGAGGTCCTGCAAAGGTGTCGGTTAGGAGTAACCAAACTTAGCTGTCAGAGTAACTAATCATTAAATTAAAGTGGAGAGAAAGAGAGGGAGGGAAAGAAGTAGTGATTTCAACAAAATCTTAACTTTAACTCTTGAATGAGGTCCTGCAAAGGTGTCGGTTAGGAGTAACCAAACTTAGCTGTCAGTAACTAAATTAAAGTGGAGAGAAAAAGAGAGGGAGTGAGAGGGAGGGAGAGAGAGGGAGGGAGAGAGAGGGAGAGAGAGACGGAATGAAAGTTTGTTACTCCACAGATTAGATCACTCATTATTTTATTTTTTCTTCCAATTTCCTGTTTGATAAAATCTTTCTCACACTCTCTATTCCATGTTCAAAGTCTTAGGCCAGCCACTCACTATCAGTTAGACCTAACTGGTACACCAGTTTAGATAGGCTCATCAGGTATCAGGTAGACCTGACAGGTGGACCTGATCAAGTGTACCCGTCAGGTCTACTTGACAGTTAGTGGCTGACCCTAAACCCGAAACTCCCAAGGTCCTAATCAGGTAGACCTGACAGGTGGACCTGATCAAGTGTACCTGTCAGGTCTACTTGACAGTTAGTGGCTGACCCTAAACCCGAAACTCCCAGGGTCTTAGCCCCATTTCCAAGACCTTTAATTTGATATATAGGTCGACCAGGTTTGGATAAGTCCTTCTATGGGGACAGACAGACAGACTGACGGACAAGGTCCTAACCCCATTTCCTCCATCTTCTGCCCACAGCTCTCCAAGGACCTTGGCTACGTGCTCTACTCCGCGCTGGGCTCCTTCTACATCCCCTCTTGCATCATGGTGTTCGTCTACATCCGGATCTACTACGCCGCCAAAGCGCGCGCCCGACGCGGGATCCGGAAAACCGGCCAAAAGTCGACCGGTTCCGGCGGCATTCCGATGGTGAAGACCAGCGTCAAGTCCGGCTCGACCGGGGCGACTTCGCCGATGGGCGGCTCAGTCAAACAAGTCCCGGTGTTGTCGAGCCTCGACCGCAACGCTAATTCGCCCCTGGCGGTCGTGCTGGAAAGTAAACCGCCGCCGATCCCGATCGTGACGTGCGACTTCGCGTCGGATATTAGCACGAGCGACGCGGGACTAGATGGTGAGTTGATGGCGCGAGAGGGTAAGTTGAAAGGGATAAATGTTGAGTTGACGGGACTTTGAAAAGGTTAGGCCGGACACTGACTATCCAGTAGAACTGACAGGTACGGCTGAAAAGGTCTGCTTGTCAAATCTACCTGATAGTGAGTGGTTGGCATTAGATGAAGTTTTTGTCGAAAATCGAACAGGCAAGATGGTAAGTGAAGGAGATTTCTCAAATACAAAAAGCCCACCCCGAGGCTTAGGTGTAGGGCCGAACAGCCCCAAAGGATAGGTTAAACTTCACCGAATCCATGTAGATCTAGAATCTAGATAATCTTGATCATAGGTTGATGGGGCTAGAATGGTTAGATCGTTGAAAACATGTAAAGCGAAGGGGCTGTATAGAAAAACGATAATGTTGATGTAGGGCTAGATGATGAGTTGAAGGTTGCATGTAAAAGGAATTCAAAGGGCTCAAAGGGCTTTATATGTATAAAAACGAAGGAAAAGTTGATTTGAAGGGGCAACAAAGGGAAAGAGGGAGGGATATAAAAAGAAAGGAGGGAGTGAGAGAAATAGAGAGCTTTTAATTAATTTTGGAGTTTTTACTTTCCTTATTTTCTTACAAAACTACCTTTCTCTGTATTCTCTCTCTTTCTCTCTCATTCTTCATTCTATCAGTGGGTACTAATTAACATGCTGTCTCTTTCCCTCCCTCTGTCCCTTTTTGCTTCTTTTTTCCCTCTCTCCCTCTATTTCTCCCTCGCTCTCTTTTTTTCCCTCTAAGTGTGCTCTTCTTGAATAGTAATGAGGTACAGAAAAGGAAGAAAAAATTGTAATGAAGGACACGTGAGAGAGAGATGAGAGAGAGAGAGGGAGGGACAGAGAAAAAGGACGGAGAAAGATGACAGGGGTAAATAGAGCCAGAAAAAGGATGAAGACAGGTAGAGAGATAGAGAGAGAGAGAGAGAGAGAGGGAGAGAGAGAGAGAGAGAGAAAAAGAGAAAGATCCAGAAATAGATAGAGTTAGTAAAGGAGGAAGAAAGATAGATATAGAGATAGAAGGAGGGAGAGAGAGAGAGAGAGATGACATAAATCGCGAGGTTTTGAAACCTTTTGAAGGGGAAAAAAAATTCGAGCTTTTATTTAATTAAGAGAGAGAGAGAAAGAGAGTCTAGGGATTTTCTGTGGTTAATTTTAGAATATAAAATGCTAATTATTATTTAACAAGCTCCTCACGTTAAGAGTATGGATTTTCTGTGGTTAATTTTAGAATATAAAATGCTAATTATTATTTAACAAGCTCCTCACGTTAAGAGTATTTCAAATCGGTACCTAACTTTCTACCTGGCACCTCCTATCTCTACCTACATTAACTACCTTCAAGGGTCCTTGGAGGGAAAAACTCTTGTAGTTAGATATGGACCTCTCACACTTACCTACCTAAAGGTACCTGCACACGGGTCTTTGAGAGACACTTCCAAAGCCTAGTACACACCGGAAACTTTTGATTCGCGACAGTTGTGAACAGTGGCGCTAATGTTGAGAAACAGAAAAGAGAGAGAGAGAGAGAGAGAGAGAGAGAGAGAGAGAGAGAGGGAGAGTCTAGGGATTTTCTGTGGTTAATTTTAGAATGTAAAATGCTAATTATTATTTAACAAGCTCCTCACGTTAAGAGTATTTCAAATTGGTACCTAACTTTCTACCTGGTACCTCCCATCTCTACCTACATTAACTACCTTCAAGGGTCCTTGGAGGGAAAAACTCTTGTAGATAGATATGTACCTCTCACACTTACCTACCTAAAAGTACCTGCACACGGGTCTTTGAGAGACACTTCCAAAGCCTAGTACACACCGGAAACTTTTGATTCGCGACAGTTGTCAACAGTTGCGCTAATGTTGAGAAACAGAAACCCTTTTACCTTTACTACACGATTTTGCTATTTCATTTCCATGTGACAATTTTATTATTCTTTCTTCGTTGTCCCTATCTTTTCCACCTAAATGGCAAAAAAAAAAAAAACTCAAGCAGAAAATTCAACTCGGAAATTTTACCTTTTATTTTTGCTCTTTTATAAGGATTAATAAATAATCTTTTTTCTCCTCTTTTCAAAAATAATAGGATGTGAGAAATAAATCAATCACTCGCTCTCTATAAGAAAAAGTTCCCCCCAAGTTTCCTACTATCCCCAGTCTCTCTTATCAAGGTTCGACTGTACCAAAATCTCCTGAGGGAGATTATTTTACCCAAAATATGCCGAAACTTTTCGGGGAACGAGGGTTTCTCGTCCTAATTTACTCCCGAGTATTTTGACCCTCGAACTTTTTTTCTCCCGATAAAAACTTTCCCAAGCCCCCGCAGCTTTGGAAATCCTGGGAGTTTTTGGGGGAAAAATGGAAATTCTGCTGCTGTAACAACTCCAGTATACCGACCGATCCTCATACCCCCCGTTTCTAAAAAGGTTAATATTATGAACTCTCAGATATGGCTGAAATGAGCCTTTTTTTTCGTATAAGGCGTAACACTGGAATACCAGGTCGTTCACGCCGGGAGCATTTTTTTTATGTGAAAAAAACGAGCGGTTTTTCGGTTTTTTATCGCCGTTTCTATTTCATAGGGAAATGGCCTAATAGCTAATTCCTTTGCATTTATAAACAACAACATTTCATAGGACCCAAAATGATACCTGTAGGTACTTACATTAGAGTGTTTATCCTTGTGGTCGTAGCATGTCCACTTGTACATCTCGTAGTATGTCCTTCATCACATGGTCGAGAAGAGACACAATACGGATGGGGGCATCTTTAACCTTTTGCATGGCAAGCGCGTTACCAATGAATTAACTCTGTCCGAAAAAATCCCTTTACTAAAGAGGCCGTGCCCTGAAAAGTCTCTACCGTAACGGACTATCCCCTAAAAAATTTCCTTAACCAATAGAACTGTGCCCTGAATAGTCCCTGTAATCAAAGGGGCCTGGCGGGGTCCTAAAACGCTCCTTTACCGTCTTCCTCATCAATTTAACTTTAGGAACAAGAAGATCTCCTAAGTCTTCTTGCGAGACCATCCACATGCTTGTCCCATCCCAAATGACAGTCGATTTCAATACCAAGGTATTTCATCAACGTCCACCGTCTGTTCTCCCCCCCTTAGGTTCCGCGGATCCGGGAGGCGGCGAGCCTGAGGTCAAAATCATCAAGGACACCCTCAAGGTTTCCGCCCTCAAACCCAGTGCCGCCAGCTCCGGCGCCGCCTTCAAGAGTTCCAGCCTCAGCATCAACAACGGAGAAATCCAAACCATCTCAGTACAAACTAGAAATAGGACGCACAGCGCCGTCGGCATAGATAACGATATGATCAGCGAGTTCGAGCCGAGCAGCAGCGACAGCGGCGTCATTCAGAAGTGCACGACCAAGATTCGCCCGCTCAAGTTCAAATTCTACAAGCCGATCTTCAATCACATCAACAAGAAGTCGAGCAAGCAGAAGCGTGACATCATCGACATCGGGAATAAGATCGGCGAGAGTTCCATATCCGTCGCGCACAAATCGCGCGACCCGGAGCGCGAGAAGCGGCGCATCGCGCGCAAGAAGGAGAAGCGCGCGACGCTCATTCTCGGCCTGATCATGGGCTCGTTCATTGCGTGTTGGTTACCATTTTTCTTTCTGTACATACTGACGCCGATCTGCAAGGTGTGCCGTGATACAATCCCGGACAAGGCGTTTGCCGTGGCCTTCTGGTTAGGCTACATGAACTCCGCACTCAATCCCGTCATCTACACCATATTCAATAAAGACTTCCGTAGAGCGTTCCGTAGGATATTGTTCAAGTAGGTTTTATAAGAAGATGTGTTGTGTTTTTTTTTTTTTTTTTTTTTTTTTTTTTTTTTTTTTTTTTCCACCCTGTATATTGTAGACATACAGTCTGCTGTCTAATTATTATTATTATTTTATTTTTCAGAGTTGAAAAGGAGCAACGAATGGTTTATGTAGCTCTTACATATTTGTATCGTAAGTATTATTTATTTTAGTAAACGGTACGAGAGTTATGAATACACTGAAGCAAGAAAGGCCAGCTCGAGCCAGGGTTCGGCTACCTAGAACAACCTGAAACCTAAACCGAAAATAATTCACGGTTGGTCCAGTAGTAACGCGCTTGCTCAGGCTCGAGGGGATCATGTCATCAGCTTATGTTACCTGCCACACACCTGTCCACCCGACTTCCAGGAACAAATTTAAATAACCTGTGAAGTACAGTCAAACCTGGATAAAAAGACTCTAGTTGACAAGACATTTTGTCCCCTCTCGTAGATATTTCCATGGCAGAAAATTCAACTCGGAAATTTTACCTTTTATTTTTGCTCTTTTATAAGGATTAATAAATAATCTTTTTTCTCCTCTTTTCAAAAACAATAGGATGTGAGAAATAAATCAATCACTCGCTCTCTATAAGAAAAAGTTCCCCCCAAGTTTCCTACTATCCCCAGTCTCTCTTATCAAGGTTCGACTGTACCAAAATCTCCTGAGGGAGATTATTTTACCCAAAATATGCCGAAACTTTTCGGGGAACGAGGGTTTCTCGTCCTAATTTACTCCCGAGTATTTTGACCCTCGAACTTTTTTTCTCCCGATAAAAACTTTCCCAAGCCCCCGCAGCTTTGGAAATCCTGGGAGTTTTTCGGGGAAAAATGGAAATTCTGCTGCTGTATCAACTCCAGTATACCGACCGATCCTCATACCCCCCTTTTCTAAAAAGGTTAATATTATGAACTCTCAGACATGGTTGAAATGAGCCTTTTTTTCGTATAAGGCGTAACACTGGAATACCAGGTCGTTCACGCCGGGAGCATTTTTTTATGTGAAAAAAACGAGTGGTTTTTCGGTTTCTTATCGCCGTTTCTATTTCATAGGGAAATGGCCTAATAGCTAATTCCTTTGCATTTATAAACAACAACATTTCATAGGACCCAAAATGATACCTGTAGGTACTTACATTAGAGTGTTTATCCTTGTGGTCGTAGCATGTCCACTTGTACATCTCGTAGTATGTCCTTAATCACATGGTCGAGAAGAGACACAATACGGATGGGGGCAACTTTAACCTTTTGCATGGCAAGCGCGTTACCAATGAATTAACTCTGTCCGAAAAAATCCCTTTACTAAAGAGGCCGTGCCCTGAAAAGTCTCTACCGTAACGGACTATCCCCTAAAAAATTTCCTTAACCAATAGAACTGTGCCCTGAATAGTCCCTGTAATCAAAGGGGCCTGGCGGTGTCCTAAAACGCTCCTTTACCGTCTTCCTCATCAATTTCTTAACTTTAGGAACAAGAAGATCTCCTAAGTCTTCTTGCGAGACCATGATAGTAGGAAACTTGGGGGGAACTTTTTCTTATAGAGAGCGAGTGATTGATTTATTTCTCACATCCTATTATTTTTGAAAAGAGGAGTAAAAAGATTATTTATTAATCCTTATAAAAGAGCAAAAATAAAAGGTAAAATTTCCGAGTTGAATTTTCTGCCATGGAAGTCTCTACGAGAGGGGACAAAATGTCTTGTCAACTGGAGTCTTTTTATCCAGGTTTGACTGTGTACGTCACAGGTTATTTAAATTTGTTCCTGGAAGTCGGGTGGACAGGTGTGTGGCAGGTAACATAAGCTGATGACATGATCCCCTCGAGCCTGTGGAGATTGAGTCACTTACCATTTTGTCCCTTCAAGTCCTTTTGTTGCCCCTTCAAATCAACTTTTCCTTCGTTTTTATACATATACAGCCCTTTGAATCCCTTTTACATGCAACCTTCAACTCATCATCTAGCTCTATATCAACATTATCAACTAACCATACATAATATTGTCCCTCCACATCATTCCTTCGTTTTTCTATACAGCCCCTTCGCTTTACATGTTTTCAACGATCTAACCATTCTAGCCCCATCAATCTATGATCAAGATTATCTAGATTCTAGATCTATGTACATGGATTCGGTGAAGTTTAACCTATCCTTTAGGGTTGTTCGGCCCTACACCTAAGCTTCACCGACCGATCCTCATACCCCCCATTTCTAAAAAGGTTAATATTATGAACTCTCAGATATGGCTGAAATGAGCCTTTTTTTTCGTATAAGGCGTAACACTGGAATACCAGGTCGTTCACGCCGGGAGCATTTTTTTTATGTGAAAAAAACGAGCGGTTTTTCGGTTTTTTATCGCCGTTTCTATTTCATAGGGAAATGGCCTAATAGCTAATTCCTTTGCATTTATAAACAACAACATTTCATAGGACCCAAAATGATACCTGTAGGTACTTACATTAGAGTGTTTATCCTTGTGGTCGTAGCATGTCCACTTGTACATCTCGTAGTATGTCCTTCATCACATGGTCGAGAAGAGACACAATACGGATGGGGGCAACTTTAACCTTTTGCATGGCAAGCTCGTTACCAATGAATTAACTCTGTCCGAAGAAATCCCTTTACTAAAGAGGCCGTGCCCTGAGAAGTCTCTACCGTAACGGACTATCCCCTAAAAAATTTCCCTAACCAATAGAACTGTGCCCTGAATAGTCCCTGTAATCAAAGGGGCCTGGCGGTGTCCTAAAACGCTCCTTTAACGTCTTCCTCATCAATTTCTTAACTTTAGGAACAAGAAGATCTCCTAAGTCTTCTTGCGAGACCACCCACATGCTTGTCCCATCTCAAATGACAGTCGATTTCAATACCAAGGTATTTCATCAACGTCCACCGTCTGTTCTCCCCCCTTAGGTTCCGCGGATCCGGGAGGCGGCGAGCCCGAGGTCAAAATCATCAAGGACACCCTCAAGGTTTCCGCCCTCAAACCCAGTGCCGCCAGCTCCGGCGCCGCCTTCAAGAGTTCCAGCCTCAGCATCAACAACGGAGAAATCCAAACCATCTCAGTACAAACTAGAAATAGGACGCACAGCGCCGTCGGCATAGATAACGATATGATCAGCGAGTTCGAGCCGAGCAGCAGCGACAGCGGCGTCATTCAGAAGTGCACGACCAAGATTCGCCCGCTCAAGTTCAAATTCTACAAGCCGATCTTCAATCACATCAACAAGAAGTCGAGCAAGCAGAAGCGTGACATCATCGACATCGGGAATAAGATCGGCGAGAGTTCCATATCCGTCGCGCACAAATCGCGCGACCCGGAGCGCGAGAAGCGGCGCATCGCGCGCAAGAAGGAGAAGCGCGCGACGCTCATTCTCGGCCTGATCATGGGCTCGTTCATTGCGTGTTGGTTACCATTTTTCTTTCTGTACATACTGACGCCGATCTGCAAGGTGTGCCATGATACAATCCCGGACAAGGCGTTTGCCGTGGCCTTCTGGTTAGGCTACATGAACTCCGCACTCAATCCCGTCATCTACACCATATTCAATAAAGACTTCCGTAGAGCGTTCCGTAGGATATTGTTCAAGTAGGACTAGCTCTGATATTCTTAGGCTGACATTATTGAACATCTCTTGAAGGGTAAAGTTGATACCTATCATCGTTACCAGGTGCTAGTGGTTTAGGCTCGACAGGAAGGCGGGTTTTAAATCCTATCCGGCGAGGTCGACTACATACATATGTGTGGACACTCCTTCAGGCTCCTCTCATTTATTCCCTCCCAAAATAATAGGGGCTATTTGATGACTGGGCGTTCTTTCATTGCATACAGTGTAGTTAGTTACCTACTACTTACTCTGTGCTAATACCAACCTCAGTGGTATGTTTTGGTTAACGCGGTGGACTTCAGACGTAGAGGTTGGTGGTTCGAGTTCAAATTAGTTCGAGATTTGATGTCGACATCACACAAGCTAGAAAATTAAATGACGGTGTCCATTCATAGGCACATACAAGTTTTCTTGGGATCAGATCGTAGTTTGTCAGTCAGGATTGAAAAAGAGAGAAAAAAGGGTGGGAAGGGAAAAAGGGAAAAAAGAAAAGGGACAGGACGAATATTTGCTTACTAAAGGCTGAGACGGAGCCGATCCCGGACAAGGCGTTTGCCGTGGCCTTCTGGTTAGGCTACATGAACTCCGCACTCAATCCCGTCATCTACACCATATTCAATAAGGACTTCCGTAGAGCGTTCCGTAGGATATTGTTCAAGTAGTACTAGCTCTGATATTCTTAGGCTGACATTATTGAACATCTCTTGAGGGGTAAAGGTGATATCGTTACCAGGTGCTAGTGGTTTAGGCTCGACAGGAAGGCGGTTTTAAATCCCATCCGACGAGGTCGACTACATATGTGTGGACACTCCTTCAGGCTCCGTAAAGTGAAGATTTACCCATTAAGGATTTTCAATTATTGCCAGCCTTGTAACCTCCTTTGCCTTCCTTCTTTCCTCGTTTTAAGCACAGGGTTCCTTATAAGAAGTTACCATATTTTAGCGGCTTTATTTCAAGCTCAGACTTGAAGCTTAGTTCTACTACATTTTAGAAGTAGGTTCAAATCGATCCGGTCTTTAAAAAAAAGAAAATATGAGTTCTAGAATTAGGTATTGAAGTAATTTTTGTGTTTTTGAAACACAATCACCATTCAAATTTAAGTTCTTATGGCTAACTTAACTGAACGAGGTGAAATTCGACCTCCATAAAGGTGGCCCGCCTCAACTCTCGTTAAGTTGGTATTCGTATTGTGCATTTTCCGTCACAGACTATCGCAAGCTTTTCCCCTCTGACTTTGACAAAGGTAAGGGGCTTTCTGTTGACATTTTTATTGTACATGTCAAAAGTAAAAGGTAGCAATGTCAAAATAATAGGTCGGAATGACAAATGTGAATATGTGGCAAGAGCACGCAAACCGAAACTTTACCAAGATTAGAAAAAGCACGGTACCTAATAAATAAGATTTTGTTTTTGTTTTGTTTTGTATACCTTTTTTCTCTTCATTTTCCCCTTCTAAGTTTCTCCCTCTATAAAATTCCCCCCTACAGTTTTTCTCCCTCAACAAAATGAAATATTTATAACAAATCTAATATAAGTAACGAAGTGCGTGATCAAAACGGAGGGAATTACAGAAATATCAACACAAAACAAACGAAGGAAAGGTAAGGGACAAGGAGAAAATCGTAAAACAAAGTTAAAAATAGAAAGTGAAAAGTAATAAGTAATTATACACAGCAAAAGGAAAAGAACCTGGACATTTTTTTTAGCCCGTAGTTTATTCGATCGTGATTAGAGAAAATCAGTACCTATGTACCTACCTAATTTGTTTAATATTATTGTGACTTGCCAGTTTGCCACAAAAAATACAGTTTTTTTTTTTTTTTTTTTAGAAATTTACGGGATAACCCCATTTTAAATTTGAGTAAATTTGAGTTAGAGTAAATTTGAGTGAGCGTAAGTTTAACTTTTAGTGGAAATTCACCGGATTTGACTGTCACTAATGTCAGTAATTAGTAGTGATTTCAACAAAATCTTAACTTTAACTCTTGGATGAGGTCCTGCAAAGGTGTCGGTAGGAGTAACCAAACTTAGCTGTCAGAGTAACTAATCATTAAATTAAAGTGGAGAGAGAGAGAGAGAGAGAGAGAGAGAGAGGAAGAGAGAGAGAGAGAGAGGAAGAGAGAGGAAGAGAGAGAGAGAGAGAGAGACGGAATGAAAGTTTGTTACTCCACAGATTTGATCACTCATTATTTTATTTTTTCTTCCAATTTCCTGTTTAATAAAATCTTTCTCTCACTCTCTATTCCCCCTTCTTCTTTATTTTCTGCTTCTTCCTCTTCTTCTTCTTCTTCTCCTTCCTCTTCTTGCTCCTCCCTCTCCTCCCCCTCCCCCTTCTTTTTCTTCTACTCCCTCAATTCTTACTTTTTATTGTTTTGGAGAAATGATTGTTCTTAATTTTCGCTCGTTTATTCCTTTTAGAGGAGGAGAGAAAAGAAGAAGGAGAATGATAGAGGGGAAGGAGAGACAGAGAGAGAGAGGGGAAGTGAGGAAGAAAGTTGTTAAATTTTATTATAATCCATTAAGATTATTTTTATTTTGTTCGAAAAATAAATAAATAATTAATTAACCGATATTAGGTAGGGAGAAAAAAAGAGAAGGGAGGGAGAAGGGAGAAAAGAGAAGAGGGAGAAAGGGGAAGAAGAGGAAAGAGAGGGAGGGATATAAAAAGAAAGGAGGGAGTGAGAGAAATAGAGAGCTTTTAATTAATTTTGGAGTTTTTACTTTCCTTATTTTCTTTCAAAACTACCTTTCTCTGTATTCTCTCTCTCTCTCTCTCATTCTTAATTCTATCAGTGGGTACTAATTAACATGCTGTCTCTTTCCCTCCCTCTGTCCCTTTTTGCTTCTTTTTTTACCTCTCTCACTCTATTTTCCCTCCCTTTCTCCCTCTATCTCTCTCTCTCTCTCTCTCTCTCTCTCTCTCTCTCTCTCTCTCTCTCTCTCTCTCTCATTCTTAATTCTATCAGTGGGTACTCATTAACATGCTGTCTCTTTCCCTCCCTCTGTCCCTTTTTGCTTCTTTTTTTCCCTCCCTTTCTCCCTCTCTTTCTCTCTCGCTCTCTTTTTTCCCTCTTCTCCCTCGCTCTCTTTTTTTCCCTCTAAGTGTGCTCTTCTTGAATAGTAATGAGGTACAGAAAAGGAAGAAAAAATTGTAATGAAGGCCACGTGAGAGAGAGAGAGAGAAAAGAGAAAGAGGAGGATCCAGAAATAGATAGAGCTAGTAAAGGAGGAAGAGAGGTAGATAAATAGATAGAAGGAGAGAGAGAGAGATGGAAGGAGGGAGAGAGAGAGAGAGAGAGATAGATACAGAGATGGAAGGAGGGAGAGAGATGACACAAATCGCGAGGTTTTGAAACCTTTTGAAGGAGAAAAAAATTTCGAGCTTTTATTTAATTAAAAGAGAGAGAGAGAGAGAGGGAGAGAGGGGGGGGGAGTCTAGGGATTTTCTGTGGTTAATTTTAGAATATAAAATGCTAATTATGATTTAACAAGCTCCTCACGTTAAGAGTATTTCAAATTGGTACCTAACTTTCTACCTGGTACCTCCTATCTCTACCTACATTTATACATTAACTACCTTCAAGGGTCCTTGGAGGGAAAAACTCTTGTAGTTAGGTACATATGTACCTCTCACACTTACCTACCTAAAGGTACCTGCACACGGGTCTTTGAGAGACACTTCCAAAGCCTAGTACACACCGGAATCTTTTGATTCGCGACAGTTGTGAACAGTTGCGCTAAAGTTGCGAAACAGAAACCCTTTTACCTTTACTACACGATTTTGCTATTTCATTTCCATATGACAATTTGATTATTGTTTCTTCGTTGTCCCTATCTTTTCCTTTCACCTAAATGGCAGAAAAAAAAACTCTCAAAAATGTAAAACTGAGTTTTAATAAAAGGAGTTCCCCAAAATAGTACCTCTTAAATTTTCCTACCCGCCAAATTTTGGTTTAGAAAAATGGTAACCAACATGGCGGTATGAAATCGAGTTCCTCAGCTTCCTTCCCATTCTCTCTCTCTCTCTCTCTCTCTCTCTCTCTCTCTCTCTCTCTCTCTCTCTCTTTATCTCTCTCTCTCTCATCTCTCTTCCGCTTTATCTTTTCTTCTCTATCTCTTTCTCAATCCCTCTAGCTTACGAGTATATCCTATCTTTTTCTCCCTCTCTTTCATTTTCTCTATTTCTTTCCAACTGCTCTCTCCCTCACCTTCTGCTCTATCTATCGCTTGTGCCCTCTCTCTCTCTCTCTTTCTCTCTCTCTGTCTCTCCATCTCTTAAGAGAAGAATGTGTATCTTGGTTATTCAAAGTTACTTATGTGGAAACAACTCCAAAATGTCAAAATATATGAGAGAGAGAGAGAATTTTATTATTATTAATTTTATTTATTTATTTATTTCAATTTAATTCTATATATAAAAAAAATATGACAAATTTCATGAAAAAATAATAAATAAAAATTAACAGTAAAAATTCAAGTTCTCATCTCTTACAATGTAAGTATTCAACTTGCATACTTTTTGGTATGCCCATCTGGGTGTTTCAAAAAAGAGTGCCCATAATTTTCTTCGGATTATTTTGATGTTTTCTGGATTTTTTTGAAACACCTTTTAATATTTTTTGAAGATACTATCCCATGTAGGGATTCTTGTAAAAATATAATAGGTAATTAAAATTTAAATAATTAAAAATCAATTCAAACGCACAAAGCATCTCAGAAATGTGTCATAACCAAAATGAAAATGTTAGAAAAAAAAATATTAAAATTTAAAATTAATTATCTAAAAAATATATTTACTATTGAATATTTTCCTAACGAATTCCTCTTATTCTAAGAAATTTTCTAAATCATCTAAGAAAATACCCATTTGCGGTTGTCAAGGGAGAATTTTCATTTACTTTTTATTTATTTTAGGTATCCTGAACGGTTAAACCAATTCCCTATGAAAACTTTTTTGTGATTGTAAATAAGATATAATAATTATGTAGGCAACATTTCGTTAGCAAACCATTATTTAAATGTTTTTTTTTTTTTGGCTCACCAGAACTACCGACAGTTCTTTTTGAGTTTCTTGTACACCCTGTACAATAAACAGGGACACCCTGTACAATAAACAGGGACACCCTGTACAATAAACAGGGTGTCCCCGTCAAAAGTCAAAGAACAGAAAACTTTTTTGTGATTGTAAATAAGATATAATAATTATGTAGGCAACATTTCGTTAGCAAACCATTATTTAAATGTTTTTTTTTTTGCTCACCAGAACTACCGACAGTTCTTTTTGAGTTTCTTGTACACCCTGTACAATAAACAGGGTGTCCCCGTCAAAAGTCAAAGAACAAACTTTAAAAGTGCCATAGGTAGGTATTATGCAAATTTCTAGTTTGTTTCATTTCTTTACTGCAAACACAGCCCGAGGTATCAAATTTCTTCTTCCCCCTTTTTTACTGGTACACCCTGTATTTTTAGCTAAATTCCTTTTTTTTTAACATTTTTTGACACCTGCAAACACAGCCCGAGGTATCAAATTTCTTCTTCCCCCCTTTTTTACTGGTACACCCTGTATTTTTAGCTAAATTCCTTTTTTTAAACATTTTTTGACACCTAAGGGGAGAATTTTCGGTAGTTCATCAAAGCATCAAAGGTGGTGATCCTGTTTTTCCTTTTCAAAAATGTACCTGAAAAGACCTTCGCCTACCCGCATATTTTTTCGTGCTGGTCAACTTGAGCCCATTTTTATGATAGGTGTCTCACTTTGCCCCTTTTCCCTCTCTATGGGAAGATAGCTGTATTTTCGGTAGTTCATCAAAGGTGGTGATCCTGTTTTTCCTTTTCAAAAATGTACCTGAAAAGACCTTCGCCTACCCTCATAATTTTTTGTGCTGATTAACCTGAGCCCATTTTTATGATAGGTGTCTCACTTTGCCCCTTTTTCCTCTCTATGGGAAGATAGCTGTTTCACTTGTCCCCTTGTTCCCCTAAGCTACTCAGTATTTAAGTGCCTTTGGAAATGATCGACAAGTTATCGACATTTTCAAAATTTACCGTACAAAAAAGAAAAAAAATCCCACATGAAATTTTGTGCCAAACTTACCACAATTTTTAGGGTTTCCCCATAAGTTTGGATTTCTTGGGACGTATCCGAATTTCCCGGAAAGATTTGATGCTTTTAATTAAATTTGTAAGCTACTCAGTATTTAAGTGCCTTTGGAAATGATCGACAAGTTATCGACATTTTCAAAATTTACCGTACAAAAAAGAAAAAAAATCACACATGAAATTTTGTGCCAAACTTACCACAATTTTTAGGGTTTCCCCATAAGTTTGGATTTCTTGGGACGTATCCCAATTTCCCGGAAAGATTTGATGATTTTAATTAAATTTCTATCAAAGATTTTTATAATACTGTATGAATGTATAAGAAATTAAAGAAATTTTAATTGTGTTGAACATGATGAAGGCTTTGTGACGAATTTTGATGTCACAAATAAAAAGTAGAAGTAGGTATGACTTTTATGATGCTTTCTTTATTTACTTGCAAAAAAAAGGTCTTTTCTGGTACACGATTGAATCTGATTCTCATGTATTTCTGTTGAAAATAATACATTATCTAATAATTATTTCTTAACACCTAGTTTACATTACAATTCCATAAATTATATACACTGTATGCAATGAAAGAACGCCCAGTCATCAAATAGCCCCTATTATTTTGGGAGGGAATAAATGAGAGAAGGAAATATGGGAGGGGGAGGATTTGAGAGAAGGAAAAAGGGGAGAAAATATAGGAGAGAGACAATGAGGGAGGGGGTAATGAGAGGAAGAGAATAAGGGAAGGAGAAATGGGAGGGAGAAAGGGAGGTAGGAATTGAGGCAAGGAATGGGATTATTTGGGAGGGAAGGAATGAGACAGGGAAAAATGGGAGGGAGAGAAAAACGGGGGGAAGAAAATGAGGGATGGAAAAGATGGGGTAGGTACTCTTGATAATTAATACCCACAGATGTGGGATAAAAGATGGGATGTGGGATCCCTCCCTTTTTCCCTCTCATGCGTAATGTGTGATACCCTTTGGTCCCAGATACCTAATTTTTCCCTTGAGCGAACAAAGTGGTCAAAGTGAGTCCCAAATTTGAAAAACTTGTCTGCAAGTTTGTTCGTTCGAATCCCTTCCAAGGTAGATTTTTTTTTTTTTTACGTTCCCGGACCACCTCCGTGGCCGAGTGGGTATCTAGGCTTGCATGCCGGAGGTCCCGGGTTCGATTACCGCAGTGGAACATTTTGAACTGGTGATCAAACAGTTGCTGGATTGTAGCGAAACAATGTTTCTGATGAAAATGTCGCTGGTGATGAAAACAGTTACCGGATTGTGGCGAACATATGTTTCAGATGATGTTGCTAGTGAGGAAAAAAGTTGCCGTATTGTTGAGAAACAATGTTTCGTATGAAAATGTTTGCAGGCGATGAAAAAAAAAAAAAAAAAAAAAAATGCCGGATTGTTGCGCAACAATGTTTCGAATGAAAATGTTGCTGGTACTGAAGAGCGTGACAGTGGGTGTGTTTGTGTTTAATTGTCGACACAATATACATGTTTTCTATTTATTTATTTACCTCCTGACAACTTTTCCCCATATGTTTTATAGTACAGGTGTGACACATGTGTTAGAGAGAGAGAAAGAGAGAGAGAGAGAGAGAGGGAATGAGAAAGAAAAAAGGAAGAGAAGGAGGAAGAGGGAGAAAGAGAGAAAGAGGAAGACAGAGGGAGAGAGAGAGAGAAGAAGGGAGAGGAGGAGAGGAAGTAAGAGAGAGGAGAGAGAATGTGGGAGGGAAACTTGAGTAAATGCAAAAATTTTACCTCAAAACTGTTTGTATTCCATTAAGTTAATTTCACTCAAGGGATTTTCTCTCTCACTCTCTCTCTCCCTGCCCCTCCCTCCCTCTCTCTATATATATTTCTGCCTCTCTCTCTCTCCCTTCCTCCTCCTCCTCCTCCTCTTTTTTTCACTTTTTTTCGTTCTCAATTATCTCTCTCTCTCCCTCTCTCTCTCTCTCTCTCTCTCTATCTCCTCCTCATCTTTCTTTTTGGACCGCACAAGCGCAGATGCATGAAAATCGTGTCAAAATGATCCAACGTAAAGGAAGAAACAAACTGCCCTCATGTCACGTGAGCTCATGTGACATCTCTCTCTCTCTCTCTCTCTCTCTCTCTCTCTCTCTCTCTCTCTCTCTCTCTCTCTCTCTCTCTCTCTCTATCTCCTCCTCATCTTTCTTTTTGGACCGCACAAGCGCAGATGCATGAAAATCGTGTCAAAATGATCCAACGTAAAGGAAGAAACAAACTGCCCTCATGTCACGTGAGCTCATGTGACATCACGAGGCATGTCACGTCAGAAAGTTGCTCATGTCCTGAGACAACGTCAGTATAGCAATCGTGAACGAAATCACCTCCTATAATATTATGGGAGAACTTTGAACCACATCTTTCTAACGTGACACTGCGTGATATCCCATGAGCTCACGTGACATCACGAGGCATGTCACGTCAGAAAGATGCCCGTGTCCTAAGATACCGTCAGTATAGCTATCGTGAACGAAATCACCTCCTATAATATTATGGGAGAACTTTGAACCACATCTTTCTAACGTGACACTGCGTGATACCCCATGAGCTCACGTGACGTATGAACAGTATGCTTTAAGGCTCATTGAAGGCAAAATGATCAGCCATAAACTCTTATAAGAAAGAGCTCGACCCGAACTGCCTATCCTTCGGGCAATTGTCTGGCGCTCTCAAAGGTCAAACCCTTCGCTTTCTGTTACCCCCTGAGGGTTTCGAAAGCTACTTCTACCATTGTTATCTTTGCCATTTGTTTCGAACAAAAGTTTCAGGCTGTCGTTTTCTGACTGATTTCTTAGAAATGAAAAATACAGGGAATCTTGTCTTTTAAAAAGGCTCTCCTTCTCTTTCTTTCTCTCCCTATCTCTCCCTCCCTCCTATTTATCTCCGTCTCTCTCTTTCTTTATCTCCTTCCTACCTCACCCTTTCTCTCTTTCCTTATCTCTATCTCTTCCCCTCTCTCTCTCTCTCTCTGCCTACCTCTCTCTCTCTCTCTCTCTCTCTCTCTTCCTACCTCTATTTCTCTCTTCCTCACTCCCTGTTTCTCTCTCTCTTTCTCCTTTTCTCCCTCTCTCTCTCTCTCTCTCTCCAATAGTTTTGTGGTCACTGGAGAAATAAACTTTCCATTTGAAAACAAGACTAACTTGTTTTTTTGTACCTTCTATTATTTTCTCAAAGTTCTAATCGAGAAAGAGTTGTTCATTCCAGCGGCGATAGCACCAGTGGTGTGTCGTCTATTGAAGCCGTTATGAGAACGACCCTTATCTCTTTATGATAAAATCCAACCTGCGACAAGGCAGACGCTCGACCTCCAAGCTTACAAGTTACAAGGCTGGCTTATTTGATAGAGGGAGCTGTAACTGCTAAGGTCTTATTGTCCCGAAAATGAAGGGAGCAGGAAGACAGGATAGAAGAAAGCCAGCCGTTCCGAGAACGAACCTTATCTGTTTGGGATAAAATCCGTGTCGAAAGCGGGAACCGAACCCGCGACCTAGCGCTACGGGCGCTACCCTCGAAGGTTACTATTAGGCTGCCAGAAGCACCGCTCTAGTTGGTATTTTCCCTTCGCAATTTACCAAAAGAAATTTAGGTAATGGAACAGAAAGTTTCTCC
Organism: Diaphorina citri; assembly: GCF_000475195.1. Classification (NCBI taxonomy): domain Eukaryota; kingdom Metazoa; phylum Arthropoda; class Insecta; order Hemiptera; family Psyllidae; genus Diaphorina; species Diaphorina citri. The sequence goes on along the minus strand of NW_007379175.1, from coordinate 42,970 downwards.
AAAAGCAGAAGTATAGGTCGTGGGTGTATACCTAGCTTCCCTTTTTGAAATCCCACCACACGCCACTGCTTTCTATTCAGTTTTATCCCGCTTTCCCATTAATATTATCAACATTTATCCCACAGGTTCATCTGGCAATGGGGAATTTTTCCTGGAATTATGGTGTATTGAAACTCGACAGTAGAATAGAACAGAATAGAATAATGGAATTGAATAGTTCGATAATAGAAAAACAATAGTAGAAGTTCTGTTCAGTTTTCAATGTCAGTTTTCGCCCAGGAGGCACGCCAGATGTGAGTTTGGAATGGTTTATTAGAAGGAAAAGGAGGAGGAATAAGAAGAGAAGGAGAAAGAGAAAGAATTGAAAGGAAAGAGGAGGAGGAGGAGGAGAAAGAGAAGGAAAGAAAAAATAAGGATAAAGAGCAGAAGAAGGAGAAAGAGATGGAAGGGAAGTGAAGGAGAAGAAGGAGAATGAAGATCTCTGTCTCTTTCTTGTCATCTCCTTCCATTTTCTCCTCTTAGCGCTGTTTATTGCTCCCTCTCACCCTTTCTTTATTCTTCCTTTCCTCCTCCTTCCCCTTCTAAATCTTCAAGCCTTCATTTTCACTCCTCCTGCTCCTTTTCTCCCTCTTTCCCTACATATCGTCCTCTTCCTCATCCTTGCTTTTGCTTTTCCTCACCTCCTCCTCCTCCTTCTCCTCCTCCTCCTTCTCCTCTTCCTCCTCCTTCTCCTCTTCCTCTTTCTCCTCCTCTTCCTCCTCCTCCTCTTCCTCCTCCTCTTTCTCCTTCTCCTCTTTCTCCTCTAAACAGACTGGCAAATTTTCTTAGGTTCAATGTAAATGTAAATGTGTCTTCTTGGTTCTTGGCATAAGAAAAGCTAAATGTTTACCTTTGTAGGTTCATGTAGGTATTGAAGGTAGTAGTGTTCGAACCCTGAGAATACTTCGAGACTACTCGGGCATAGTCTCCGAGAATGGTCAGAGGTCAAACATTTCAAAATGAATCTGTAATCCCGTGCTTAAGGTTTATACTGCTTTGTGATTGAGTATACCTGGGGTAGTTTATTACAGTGCCCTATCGGCCTATTATTATCTGTGCAAACAAACTTCTATCTAGTTCCAGTAGTCTCTTGTATAAGCATTTCTTGATTAAAAACACTGCCGTCTACAAGAAGGTATACCGTTTGAGGTTTATTTTAATATGCTTAGTTTATAGGTAGGTCTGTAGGTAGCTGTAAAAACAATAGGCAAAAGACAGAATCAAACAGTTTGTATCAAAGTTTGTAACGAGGTTTATTTTAATATGCTTAGTTTATAGGTAGGTCTGTAGGTAGCTGTAAAAACAATAGGCAAAAGACAGAATCAAACAGTTTGTAGCCAGCCTAGTTAGCTTAGTTGCACGTCTGCCTTGTAAGCGCTAGGCTTTGCGTCAGGGCAGTGAAAATAAAAGATCTTTTTTGCCAGCCTAGTTAGCTTAGTTGGTAGGATAAAATCCGCCCGGGCGGATTTTATCCTACCAACTAAGCTGATGGGATAATGTTCGTTCTCGGAACGGCTGGCTTTTTCCTATCCTGTCTTCCTTCTCTCTTCGATTTCGGGACGATAAGACCATAGCAGTTACAGTTCCCTCTGTCAAACCTCTTAAAAAAAAAAAGTTCAATTCGGGTTTAATATTGCTCTGTACTGCGAAGTTTTTGGTGATGAGGGTTTATGGTTTTTAGTGAGTGACGAGGGTTTAAGGTTTTTAGTGACGAAGGTTTAAAGTTTTTAGTGCGAGGGTTGAACCCGATAAGGTTTAAGGTTTTTAGTGACGGACCATAACGAAAGTTCAATTCGGGTTTAATATTGCTCTGTACTGCGAAGTTTTTGGTGATGAGGGTTTATGGTTTTTAGTGAGTGACGAGGGTTTAAAGTTTTTAGTGCCAGGGTTTAACCCGATAAGGTTTAAGGTTTTTAGTGACGGACCATAACACCTATCCTGTCTTCCTTCTCTCTTCGATTTCGGGACGATAAGACCATAGCAGTTATAGTTCCCTCTGTCAAACCTCTTAAAAAAAAAGTTCAATTCGGGTTTAATATTGCTCTGTACTGATGTGAAGTTTTTTGATGGGGGTTCAAGGTTTTTAGTGAGTGACGAGGGTTTAAGGTTTTTACTGACAAAGGTTTAAAGTTTTTAGTGCCAGGGTTTAACCCGATAAGGTTTAAGGTTTTTAGTGACGGACCATAACGTATAATAGCAGAACGGATTGTGAGAACCCGGCCCAAGTCTAACAGCTGTTTCATTGGCACACCAAATATTAGAACTAGTGAAACAAGATGTCCCAAGGCCTGTTTTAATTCGATTTCAGACATCTCTGACATGTGAGTCGAATCTCTCTTTTTTCAGCTTTATGAATAAAATTGCTGTCGAAAGGGAGCGAAATTTTGCAATTCAAATTTTCGGGAAGCATGTTGTTTTTAGCTGCAGGGGGTCGTTTCCTCTCTGTATTTTTTCTCCAAACATTTTCTCTTCTCTCTATTTTCTTTACTTTATTCTTTATCTTTATCCATTTCTCCCTTTCTCTAGTTTTCCTTTTCCCTTCCTTGCTCGTTCTCTGTATTATTTTCTCTTCTCTCTATTTTCTTTACTTTATTCTTTATCTTTATCCATTTCTCCCTTTCTCTAGTTTTCCTTTTCCCTTCCTTGCTCCTTCTCTGTATCTCTACCTCTCCCCTGTTTCCCTTTCTCTGCCCTTCTCTTTGCAGAAGTTTTGGAACATGTGTGCGCTTTTCAGGGCCGGATCAGCCCCCCGCGGGGCCCGGGGCAGTTTCAAAGGCGCGGGGCCCCCAGTTAGGGCTGATCGAACTTAAAATTTTCAGCGCCGCAGGCGAAATTTTTCAAAAAGTAGGTAGATATGTGCCTCATAGACCTTGGGAGTTTCGGGTTTAGGGTCAGCCACTAACTGTCAAGTAGACCTGACAGGTACACTTGATCAGGTCCACCTGTCAGGTCTATCTGATACCTGATGAGCCTATCTAAACTGGTGTACCAGTTAGATCTAACTGATAGTGAGTGGCTGGCCTAAGACCTTGAACATGTAGGTATATGTAACTGCTAGAGTTTTTAATGACGCGATGTTTAGGTGTTCACTCTGTAACAGAGTTAGTGTGGTTAGAACCTTTAGGTTTTTAGTCTACGTTAACCTGTCAGGTCTACCTGATACCTGATGAGCCTATCTAAACTGGTGTACCAGTTAGGTCTAACTGATAGTGAGTGGCTGGCCTAAGACCTTGAACATGTAGGTATACATATGTAACAGCTAGAGTTTTTAATGACGCGATGTTTAGGTGTTGTTTCACTCTCAACAGAAAACAGAGTTAGTGTGGTTAGAACCTTTAGGTTTTTAGTCTACGTTAGACGGGTCCGAATTGGGGCATTTTTCATCCATCTGACCCTCCGCAAAAGTCCAAATGAACTTTCAACAAGAGACTTTAGAATAAGGGCTTAGTTATGATATATGTATTATGTAGACGACTTTACTTTTTGGACAGAACCGACAAGGTTCCTCTGACGTCACCAGAAGAGTCAACAAATTTTGTCCCGTTTGTTGACAAAGGAAAAGCTCCCCCTCTTTTTTTCCCATTTTCCTCCCCTCCTTTCCTTCACCTCCCCTCCCTTCATCCCCTGTCCTTCTACAAGATACGAAATTCGAGATATTGTTATCCCATGGTAAATATGAAGAGGAAGAGTCCACCCGAGAGAGGATGAGGGTTTTTCCCCCTCCCCTTTGAGGACGACTGCTGAGTTGACAATCTTGGGTTTGAGTGGAAGAGTTTCAACTTTGTCTTAACGACCTACTTTTGACCATTTTTTTAAATCCCTGCTGGGGTTCGAACTGCCGTTCCCTCGGCGACTCGGTTATTGATATTATCGTTCAATTTTTTTAACAGAATTAAAAAAAAAACTCTCGTAAGAAATAACTAGAAGTGAAACCTTTCAGCTTTCTTTATTCTTCCTTTCCTCCTCCTTCCCCTTCTAAATCTTCAAGCCTTCATTTTCACTCCTCCTGCTCCTTTTCTCCCTCTTTCTCTACCTATCGTCCTCTTCTTCATCCTCGCATGTGCTTTTCTCCTCCTCCACTCCTCCTATTTCCCTTCTCCTCTTCCTCCTCCTCTTTCTCCTCCTTCTCTTTCTCTCTTCGTTTTTTCTCCTCCTTCTCTCCAAATTTTAATTAAATACAAACATTGTCACATCCCAATGTTTACTTGTAAGGCACCTGTGGACCGCGGCCTGGGTATGCCTGAAAACCAGACGTTCCGAGAACGAAAGTTATCTGTCCAGGATAAAGTTCACCCCGGCAGGAATCGAACTTGCAACCTAGCGTTTACAAAGCAGACACGAGCTACCTTCCAAGATATGAGTAAGTTCCAAGCTAACTTGTTGGGCTGTTTTTCAAGCTAACCTTCCCAGCTAATTAGACTGGCAAATTTTCTACTTTGATTAGGTTCAATGTAACTGTGTCTTCTTGGCATAAGAAAAGCTAAATGTTTACCTTGGATCCTTAGTACCTAGTGTTTGACCCCTGAGAATGCTTCGATCCTTGAGACCATGCTTAGCACGAACTTAAGAGCCAGCAATTTGTTCATAAATATGGGTGTTAGAGTATCGTCTGTGCCGTAGCATGCCGATTCCGTAGTATTTCCCCCATCAGATGATCGACAGTAAAAGGAATTTTAATTGTGTTGAGCATAAATGCTTGTCACAAATGTCGTTCCCTGCTTAATACACTACGCTAAATTTTATGTCTTGACTTGGAGTCGAACCACCAACCTCCAGATCCGAAGTCCACTACGCTAACAACTGCACCACTGAGGTTGGTATAATCGACAGTATACATTCTTATAATTACTATTTGACATTTGAGTGTATTATTTTTTATCGACAATGGACAAAAAGGGATACGTAGGTAACTAAATGTGTTCTATTTAGGGATGACCTTGGGGTAAATTTTTGGCCCCCACAAGAATTCGAACCCCCACCTAGTCGACACTGGATTGAAGGATAAATTTTCAAGTGCTTGGTGTAATATAGTACATTAGGAGAGGGAGAGAGAGAGAGAGAGAGAGAGAGAGAAGGGGGAGAGAGAGAGAGAGAGAGAGAGAGAAGGGGGAGAGAGAGAGAGAGAAAAATCTGGTGTGCACATCACACGACTTTCCTTATCCTATTGAATGATGCTTATTTGGGTGTTCTTCTATTGTAACTTTTACAATATCTCTAACTGT